>NC_033797.1:136835057-136876836 GCF_001876935.1 Asparagus officinalis
ACTCAAATATTTTATTTCATCAATAATTCATCATTTGATTACAAATCAACCCGCCTTTAAATAGGCTTAAAAGGACTAATCTCTCTCCACATCCGATGTGGGACTAAAACAAAACTCTTATTAAGCAGAACTAACTACAACTCTTATTAAAAGAAAAACAAATGAAAATACAGACTCGACTCTATCACAGCTAAAACCACATCATAGGGATCCGATGCAAAGCTGAAACACGACGTCTCCTGCGCTGATAAACATGTCGAAAGTCCCGTGCACGTGCCTGGATGTCCTGGATGTCCGCATCACAATAACTTTTGGTGTTATTGGTTTTGTGGGACACTAGTGGGATAATTACCCACATAGGATAAAATTATCCCTCATATGGAAAAAAATTACCCCCAAGCCAAAATTTACCCCTACTCTCATAATGAAACAATTTGAGATGAGTGAGATAATTTTGGAACATTTATATATTAACTGCTAATATATATCCTAATCATATTAGCTAAATATAAAATGATTATATAATTAATATCATTAAACTCATTTTTAATATAGTATATTAATTATAATGTAATATATTAAATTTTCATATTATACTATATTTATTATAATATAATATAATATGTTATATGTAAATATTTTTGGCATTGGAATGGATACTAAGCTTATTACTATAATATGACATATTAAATAAAAGTAATATATAATCTTAAATATATATAACTTGATAAATATAAAATGATTATATAATTAATATCATTAAACATATTTTTAATATACTATATAATTATTATGTAATGTATTAAATTTCATATTATATTATATTGATTATAATATGATATTCTACAACATAATATTTTTTATATATTAATAAAAGTAACATATAATATAATATAATATGTTATATTATATTCTATTAAGATTATTACTATAATATGACATATTAAATAAAAGTAGTATATAATATTATGGTATATTATAATGCAAGAAATTAAATATTTATTATGATGTGCATATTATAGTATAGTATATTTAATCTACCATCCTATTTGAATATATTATATTAATTATTATATAATATAATATTCAATTATAATATAATATAAGTTATTATAATATACTTATAGTATATTATTTATTAAACTATATTGTATTATAATACAATAATTAAAATTTAACATATTGTATTTTAGTGTAAAGTAAAATAATGTATTATATTATAATAACATACTAAATAACATACGAAACTAAATGTATATATTAATTTAGAATTAATTGATATATAAATATTATATTTTAATAAGGTGTCACATCATTAATTATCTCACATGAATTATCAAATCAAAACTTTAAATTATCTCATTATCCCAATTTATTCCACTTTACCTCACTCAAAATATCCCAAAGAGATAAAATTATTCTATTAGAATAAATATCTCACTTAGTCTCAATTTGTTCCAACCAATAATCCCCTTAAGGAGGTGCCACAAGCCTACCAATTTTTGCGTGAGTATTCCTAGTTAAAGTGTGTTTTAGATTTTAGAGGCACTTGGAAATTCAAGTTGTTTATGTTGATGTTTGATTGGACGAGTTGCAACATGGAAAGGTTATTACGAAAGCAAAACATGCATGACAATAATAATAAATAAATTATATACTCCCTTTAAAAGCACGAGTTCGGGAAAATCTTTTCATGATCAATATTACCCTTCATTATTTTGAATATTTTATTTAAATTTTAATCTATTCTAATTCTAATTGTATCTTATCTAATCCCCACGTGAACTACCTAATAGCTCAAAAATTAAAAAAAGATTAACAAACTACATGAAATATTATTTTGAATATTTTATTTAAATGTTAATCTATCCAAATAATTAACAAACTACATGAAATATTATTTTGAATATTTTATTTAAATGTTAATCTATCCAAATACTAATTATATCCTATATTAATATGAAATATTATTTTGAATATTTTATTTAAATGTTAATCTATCCAAATACTAATTATATCCTATATTAATTCCACATGAACCACCCATAGCTCAACAATCTAAACAAATAAGATTAAAAAATTCTACATAGATAACATATTATAATACATGAAGTATTACAAAGAAACTCAAAAAGTTTTAAAAATTACACAAAATATATTTAAAAGTTTAGAATTACCCAAAACACGCTAACTTTCAAAACTTAAAACAACAAACATAAAATATAAAAATTAACAATAGCCCCCCGAGGAATTTGAAATTGTAGAAACAACCTCAAAGTTCAAATTATAAAAACACACCCTAAAATTCAGAGATTTTAAAACTTGCAAACAACAAAGACAGATCCCACGGATTACCATTAGGTACTTGAAAATTTAAAATTTATAAAAAAATCTCAAAGTTACAAAAATTACGAAAACTCCATCAAAAGTTAAAAATCTCAAAAAATCCTAAAATTTCAAAACTTATAACTTGTAGATATTTAAAAATCCTGAAATTACGAAAACTTATAACTATGTGATAATCACATTTTATTGCAATTTTATACCCTCATTATCTATTTTATATGAATAAATATACCACTAATAATTGTTTTTATATTTGAATTGCAGGTTAATGAAGAATAAATCTCGAACGCCTATCTCTCAACAAAAATGAAGAAATGAAGCCATTGGAAAATCGATTTCCAAATTATCCAAAAGCCCAAGCTATGATGAAGGATTAAAGCTCAAGAAATATCAAAGCCCAAAGTCAAATCCAAAATAAAATGCATGAAGAAATTAAGAAGCCCAAAAAGCCCAAAGATGCCAAGAGCCCAACAACAAAGAGGATCTGCGGACATCAATAGAGAAGAGGCAGGCATCGATGCCTGCATCGATGGGGGCATCGATGCGGGTATCGATGCCCGTATCGATGCCTGCATCGATACCCCTATCGATGCTGGCATCGATACGCTGGGCGGTTTGTTACAGTTTAATGGCTGAAAATTGTTGGTTTTGGATAAGATTTCGATCCAACGGCTCTCATTCACTGATGTTTACTATAAATAGGGGTAGAGAGTGAGGAATTAGAAGTGTAAAAAAATTTTGTAACTCCATTTGGAGAGGAGGACTACTCTTAATTGAAAAGGCCTTCCAAAAATTATAACTTTTTATTGCAATTAATAATAATTATTTTTTTCCACTTTAAATTTGTTTTTTCTCCTCTTTGTTGAATGATGAGGATGGAGATGAAGAGCAAATTGAAGGTTTGCATTTCTTTTCTCTTTTATTTCTTTTTTGTAATTTCTTTATTATTGCTTATTAGTTAGATTTAAATTCATGCTTGCAGTATAGATTTACTTTCTTGTCTTTTTTATTTTCTTTTTGCACTTTAATTTGTAGAGTAGATTTATTTTTATTGCATTTAATTTCTGCAATTTATTTTGTAGTTTAGATTTTTTATTTCTTTGTAATTAGATTTATTCCTTGTTCATAGTTTAGATTTTTCTTTTCTTTTTAATTTTGTAATTAGTCTTCTTTTTCTTGTTTTTATTTCTTAAGATGTGAATTTAATTCTTGTAGGAATCTTAGAATTGTATGAAACTAGTCTAATTTCCTTTATATTGTATGAATTATTCTCTTGTACTTAAAATGTTCATGTTAGGATAATCAACTAGAGAACTAATCGGTAGAAGAAGAATTTGATAATCTATGCTTATCTTAAATGGTTTGATAGGTTATGCTTATGAATTCTAGGATTATTATCATGTTGTTGTTCTTATCATGAATAGTAATTTTAGCTTAGATGATAATTTGATAGGTTACACTTTCCTTAAATGGTTTGATAATCTATGCTTAATAAATCTAAGTTGAAATATGATAAAAAGAGAATAGTTTATATTTTGTAATTGAAATTGGTTAGTGGATTATATTCTAGATTTCTTACCTCTTTTGAATCCTCCATCTTGACTTTCTTAAATTTTCTTTTCATTCTTAGTTTTATTTCTTGATTTTATTAATTCATATTTCTTGCCTTATGATTTCATTTATTCTTTAATTCTTCCTTCTCTCCTCTAAAATTCAATTTATTACCTCTTGCATATAAATCAAAACAACCACTCATACAATCACACTTATTCTTTATTCCTAATTGTCACGCACAAAATATAAGAACCAAGTTTAATAATCTCTTAAAATCACCTTCTTCGTGGGATCGATATCTTTTTATACTATAACTTGATAAATTGTGCACTTGCAATTTTGGTACATAATTATGCCGCATCAAGTTTTTGGCGCCGTTGCCGGGGAAGGTGCTAAAATAGGATTTTATTAACTTGATTCTTTAACTTGTGTATTTTTCTTGTGAAGGAACCGCTTGGAGCTTGAAAATCTTGGATTGAAGATCAAGAATTTGGAGCATTGCTTTCGGGTAAGTCTTCTTTCTAGTTTTCAATTCCACCCTCTTTAGCTAGCTTCACAATTAGAGACAATTAGGATTTAAAAAAAAAGATTTTATTTTTGTTGACCATAATAAAATCCATCTTTCACTTAGATATTAACTAACAAGATAATAAACTCAAACAATTTTCCCCTTCTCACTTTTGATTATTGTTGACCATAATTAAAAAATATAAAGATTTTCTTTTTACCATCCTTTTTAGTCGCTTTTAATTTCTAGGGTTGCATTTCATATAGTGTAGGAATTCACCAAAGTGATTGTAGCACTTGATTTGGCACACACTTAAATCATTCTTAAGGGCAAAACCCCAATCAAGATAAGGTAAGGGATTTCATCACCCTTTCCTTAGCCCACAAATCACTAATTCCTCACTTCACAAACCCAAGCCTTCTAAAACTCATTAGACGTTGGCCCCTAAGGATTCGAGCTCAATAAGGAACAAGAAATCCTTAAGTGAACGGTTTAAGTTTTCTCAGAATAGTTGGTGTCTAAGGCAAGGTTTAGGGGTTGCGTAAAGCGCTCCGCAAGGAAAGAGGTACTTAATTGATCTTTGATCACCCTCTAGTACTATCCTTACCTGGCTAACTACCTGGGTAAAACTTTGATCTTTTCACTGTAGGAATTTTTGGTTAGGAGCTGGTCTAGTGGAGTTAGGCTAAACCCTAGAGTTAGAGTTGATTGAAAAGTGATTGCCTTGATTTGTTTTAGTTAGGATTTTTCTTTTTCTTTATCTTCTCATATAAAAAAAACTAATTTTCTTTCCTTCCTTCCTTAAAAAAAAACTAATTTTCTTTCTTTCCTTTAAAAAAAAAATTACTATCTTTCTTTCTTTCCTTAAAAAAAAAAACTAATTTTCTTAAAAAAAAAAATTTGTTTTGGTGTATGCAAATTTGGGTTCGGGATAATTTTCATCGCTTAATCCGTGTTGAACCAATCCAAAAAATGGCAAATCAGCCCGTTCTTCAGGATATGTGTTACCCCACCAGAAATGCAATTCCATCTTGCATAAGACTCCCCGAAGTAAATGGAGCAAATTTCGAGCTTAGACCGCATTTCATTAACATGCTTCCCAAATTCCTAGGTAATGAAACAGAAGATGCATATATATTTATCTCGGAATTTGAGGAAGTATGTATTATGATAAAAATGAGAGAATTAACCGAAGATGCGATTAAGCTTAGATTTATTCCATTTGCTCTAAAGGACAAAGCTAAAAAATGGCTGTACAGCTTACCGATAAATTCCATCTCAACTTGGGAGGAATTTGTCACCGTTTTTCTCAAGAAATTTTTCCCTATTCACAAAACGGTAAAGCTTAGGAACAGCATTCAGAATTTCAAAATTGTCCCGGGAGAGCCATTCTGGAAATACTTTGACCGATTTAAAGATCTTTTAATCCAATGTCCTCATCACGGTCTAGAAAAATGGCGATTGTGCCAAGTCATATATGAAGGATTGGACTATTCTTCAAAAACATCTTTAGAATCGATGTGTCAGGGAGATTTTATGAGAAAAAACGCCGATGAAGCTTGGGAATTCCTAGAGAGTCTATCCGAGAAAACAATGCAGTGGGAAAACTGTGATGACAGGGTTTCATCTGTTTCCCAATCTAAGTCTAGTGGTCTTTCCCTGGAGTCAAACATTGCATCTGAAGCGAAGATGGCGACGATTCTGCGGAGGTTAGAAGCCTTAGAAGTTAAGGAACGAGCTCCGGCTCAAATCAATCATATTTCTGCCCCGGGATGTCATAACTGTCAGTCTCCTACCCACGTTTCAGAGGAATGTCCTCTTCTAGGAAACAACCATGCTTTAGAACAGATGAACGCTGCATTCCAGCGCCCTAGAAATGATCCATTTTCTCCAACCTACAATCCAGGTTGGAGAAATCATCCCAATTTTGCTTGGAACCAAGGAAATTCTCATGGAAACCAAAACTTTATTCCCGCGTCAAACCAACAATTCCCTAGGGGAAACACTGTCCCATTCAACGCACCGAACAATTTTTCTAACCCACCTTTTCCAAACCAACATCCTCATCCTCACCAGCCTACAAATCAATCAAATTCCGATCATGACAAACGTTTGAGTGTCTTAGAAAAGGGTTTAGAAGCTATGATCAAAGCTTCTACACAAACTACCAACATGTTGACCCAATCATCCACCACTCTAAATTCATTCATGCAAACCACCGGCCAAGTGCTCAACTCGAACACACAAGCCATAGCCCGGTTAGAAACCCAACTTGGGCAACTAGCCGAAGCCCGTTAAAGTAGAAAAAATCACCAAGGAAGAAAGAGTTAAAAAAACTAATAAATGTTTTATAGTTGTATATATGGTCTTGGAAAATATTTTAAATCAAGCAACTTGAAAATTATTTAAAACAAAGAGTTAGCATGTTCTTTTCAAAACTTTTAAATTAAATTTCTAAGTTTGGCTTGGTTTTGTATTGCTACAATGAGAAGATTTTCTTGAAAATATACCTTAGAGTTATATATAAAAATGTTTTCTTGAGTGATAACTGGCTCCAATTAGATTATCTAAAAGTTATCAAGTGAATTTAGTTATTTACTGACTTCTTTAATTTGGCAAGTTGACCGAATTTTGTGGGTATATTCACTGCAAACCCTCACGAGACTACAACTCGTCCACTAGGGTAACCTAGGGGTTTAAAGGCTTGTTGTATGCGCTAAATACAACCGCGATTCCTGCGAAAGTGAGTTAGGTTTTCTTTTATTTTTCTTTCTTTGCTAGAGGACTAGCAAAAGTTTAGGTGTGGGGGTATTTGATAATCATATTTTATTATAATTTTATACCCTCATTATCTATTTTATATGAATAAATATACCACTAATAATTATTTTTATCTTTTAATTGCAGGTTAATGAAGAATAAATCTCAACTTCCCATCTCTCAACAAAAACCCATTGATTAAATGAAGAAATGATTCAAGAAGCCAAAGTGAAATTTTCGACTTTTTGAAGGCCCAAAGCAAAAAGATTACACCAAGAAAAATGGAGACCGCCTACTGGAGGTTCATTTTGAAAAATAAAAGGATATGTGGACTTGATTGCTTAATTTTCGAAAATGAATAGGACCTCCTGCATGCGGATGTGCTGCAATAAATGGATTTCATGACTTGCTCAAATAAATGCATTGGATTTCATGCAATAGGAGACCGGACCTTTTGCTGCAGCTTCAATCAATGGGCCAAAGACTCAAATGGGCCGGAGTTCCATTCAATTTTGATTTGCAAAAATCAAATGATGCCATGGATGCAAGGATTGGAAGTGGGCCGGATTTGTTCAAGACTCAAGGGCTGTGCTACATTTGAAAATCAAATCTCATGGACCGAATTTAGCTTGAAAGATGAACTCAAATATTGAAGACTTGAAAATAGATAATGAGAAACATAATTGGGTTTTCAATGCAAAATTCACATGACCGGAGCTTGAATGGGCCGCTGCATATTTTGATCTTAATGGCTGGATTTTAAATGTGCTACAAATTGGATTTTTATTTTTCTTTTGAAAATCAAATAAATCAAAGGTGGAGATTGTTGCTTGGGGCTCAAGACAAATCCAATGGCTCATATTCATTGAAGATTACTATAAATAGGGGTAGAGAGTGAGGGGTTAGAGGTGTGAAAATTTTGTAAACTCCTTTTGGAGAGGAGGGCTACTCTTAATTGAGAAGGCCTTCCAAAAATTGTAACTTTAGTTGCAATTAATAAAAATAATTTTTTCCTCTTTAAATTTGTTCTTTCTCCTCTTTGTTGAATGATGAGGATGGAGATGAAGAGCAATTTGAAGGTTTGCATTTCTTTTCTCTTTTATTTCTTTTTAGTAATTTCTTTATTATTGCTTATTAGTTAGATTTAAATTCATGCTTGTAGTGTAGATTTATTTTCTTGTCTTTTTTATTTCTTTTTGCACTTTAATTTGTAGAGTAGATTTATTTTTCTTGCATTTAATTTCTGTAATTTATTTTGTAGTTTAGATTTTTATTTTCTTTGTAATTAGATTTATTTCTTGTTCATAGTTTAGATTTTTCTTTTCTTTTTAATTTTGTAATTAGTCTTCTTTTTCTTGTTTTTATTTCTTAAGATGTGAATTTAATTCTTGTAGGAATCTTAGAATTGTATGAAACTAGTCTAATTTCTTTTATATTGTATGAATTATTCTCTTGTACTTAAAATGTTCATGTTTAGGATAATCAACTAGAGAACTAATCGGTAGAAGAAGAATTTGATAATCTATACTTTCCTTAAATGGTTTGATAGGTTATGCTTATGAATTCTAGGATTATTATCATGTTGTTGTTCTTATCATGAATACTAATTTTAACTTAGATGATAATTTGATAGGTTACACTTTCCTTAAATGGTTTGATAATCTATGCTTAATAAATCTAAGTTGAAATATGATAAAAAGAGAATAGTTTATATTTTGTAATTGAAATTGGTTAGTGGATTATATTCTAGATTTCTTACCTCTTTTGAATCCTTCATCTTAACTTTCTTAAATTTTCTTTTCATTTTTGGTTTTATTTCTTGATTTTATTAATTCATATTTCTTGCCTTATGATTTCATTTATTCTTTAATTCTTCCTTCTCTCTTCTAAAATTCAATTTATTACCTCTTGCATATAAATCAAAATAACCACTCATACAATCACACTTATTCTTTATTCCTAATTATCACGCACAAAATATAAGAACCAAGTTTAATAATCTCTTAAAATCACCTTCTTCGTGGGATCGATATCTTTTTATACTATAACTTGATAAATTGTGCACTTGCAATTTTGGTACATAATTACTATGTATGAAAATACTTAAGCTCAAGTGGGTGTGTGTAAACAATGAATATCAATAAAATCAAAACTAAACTTAATGTAGAATCTAGCTTAATGAAAAGATAATCAACAATAAATGTGAATACAAGCTAGAAATTAAGTTTAGCAAAACTTCTCTGAAAACAAGAATGAGAGAGATGTAGATTGAAGCCCAAACACAATGAAAATGATATCCTCTTCCTCTTGTGAAAATCTCTTCACATAAACAAACTTAAAGCACTCTTAAACAAACATAAACACCCTTGTAAACTTGATTAAACACTTTCTTGGTAGTTGAAAATAGTTATGGCAAAGGGGTATATATAGGGTGGAAGAAACCAGCCCAAGAAACCACCAAAAACCCATAAAAATATTAAAAAACACAAAATCTGAAAACTAGTCGTTACTGTGCAATGACTACATTATGAGTCGACTGATGACAGGCATGAGTCGACACATGTCTACATGAGTCGACTCATAGGTTTATCAGTCAACTCGGCAGACGAAAAACATAAATTGCTCAACGCTTCATCAGTCGACTGATGTCTGCATGGGTCGACTCATTGATTTTTCAGTCAACTCAGCAGATGAAAACACTAATTGTTCAACACTTCATGAGTCGACTCAACACCGTAGCGAGTCGAATCAAAACATGCACATAGCCTGTTTTGAACAGAAAAACATCAGCTTTAAACCCTATTTAAAAATATCAAATAAATTCCAAAAAATATAAAACTTTGAAAAATATTTATAAACATGGTAATGAACATGTTACAAGAAGAAATTTTCAAATTGCACTTCCCAATTGTGAAAACTCATCATTTTTGCAAAATAGTCAAAATACGAAATGTCAAAATACTTGTTTTTGATATTTTGACTTAAACCAAAGATTTGAAATCTCTTGTATAGATTTATAGACTAAATAAAAGATATACAATAGTTTAAACAAGTCTTTAATCTATAAACATGTTATTTTAAAAATTTACAAAAACATGAACTCTCAAAAATAGAAAACATGATTTCATTGAATTGTTAAAGCTTGATTGATACGAGTCGCCGTGCGAGCACCCTTTGGTCGCGGAATTACCAAAAGGTGGGTTGAGAAGAAGACAACTAAAACACAAGAACAATTCAGTATGGCGAAGGAAAATACCTTCTCTAGATTATGAAGAATCAATTATTATAAATCACACCCTCACAATCTCACTAGAATCGAGAACAACCTCTCAATCCTTTCTAAACCCTAATACAATGATTAGAATCTCTCTTAATCACCAAGCCCAAAACCAATAAGAATTCGTGTGAACAGAAACCCAACCAAACGTGGATGGTAATCTGGTAAATAACCAAGCCCAAAACCAATAGGAATTCGTGTGAACAGAAACCCAACCAAACTAGGAAACCGTCAATGAGTCGACTCATGACTGAGATGAGTCGACTCATGACACATGGGTCGACTCATAAACTGATAAGTCGACCGAGCAGAAACTTTTAACAAAACAGCTAGGTTTCGTGAGTCGACTCATGACAGTCATGAGTCGACTCAACCTGATGAGTCGACTCATGTACATGTATGAGTCGACTCACGACCTAAAAACTGGATTCTTCGAATCTGCTGCTCGTCGTCTCGTTCCACGCTTCCACCTGCGTTCCACTGTACTATTTTACACCCCTATTCTCATGCTATCATGAGAATCATCTATCCTCAAGCTCCCATGAGGATCGCTAAGCTCCCGAAGAGAAGATACACCCGTATCATTAATATTGATGAAATCATTGTAAGCATGTATAAACATGAAACAATTTGTGTAAATATAACTATATCCATTTATTTCATATTTATATGGCTAATCACATTATTTCAAAACAAAATCGATAAATAGGAAACTAGAGTATATGCATATGAATATAACAATTAGTTTCATATTTATACGATTTAAACTTAAAAATGAAAACATGAAAACGAAAGCAATGTGTGTGTATAGTTGAGCTCTAAGTATCAACACACAAAGTATAAACTTATACTACTATACTCAAGCTATAGATCTTCAATGAGCTTGTCTTGGTTTGCGGATGAAGCTTGATCTTGAATCTTTGACTTGATTTGTGCATAGCTTCACTCTGGTATTCCGCCAATCTCCATTGAATGTGATCATGTAAGCGCAATTCCAACCAACCTCAGACATGAGAAATTTGTGTAGATTACCTAACAAAACAAATGCAAGCACTCGACGCACAATGTTAGGAATTGTTTGTAATTATCAAAACAAGATTTGTGAGTGGGCTCATAAACATGAGACCTAACACCTAACCTAATCCATCCATATAATTCATCAAATTAAACTCTTACTTAATCCATCCATGTCAAAATTAAATCGCAATAATATGATTTGCCTAATCAATTGCCAAACCACATTATTCATCATATTTCACAAACTAAAACTTAAAGATTTCACTGCAAATTTCATATCGCAATTAAACCTAAATTCTAATCAATCCATATCATTCATCAAAATACTCATAAAAATACAAATTTAACCATAAATTTCATAAAATGCATTAAAATTAAACCCTAAATCAAAATCCATATCATTCATATCAAAATTAGACCCTAACCTAATCCATCCATATCATTCATCAATTTCACATATAGAAAAAACAAATTGCACCACAAATACAAAATTTTTACCTTGATCAAGTCGGAGGTAGAAGTGACAGATGGAGGCGATAGCCGAGTTTGGTCGAGTCAGAAGTGGAAGTGAGCTATGGAGGGGAGGTTAGTGGACTCGATAGCGGTTGGTGGGTGAGCAGTTGGTCGAAGGCGGCCTTAGATGCGAGTGGTCAAGGCAAAGGCAAGCTTCGTTGATTTGGTGGTAAGGAGATAGGGATTAGAGAGGTTAGGGCACGGGAAGGGTTAGAGGGAGGAAGAGTCACAACTTGTGAAGAGAGAGAGAGAGAGGGTCACGGGCCGGCGTAGACATAAGGGGAATATATATGGGACTGCTAGTACCTCATTCTCGTGCTTCATAATTACATAGGACTAGCAGTCCTATGTAATTTACAACTTCATTTTGCAAATTCGACCTCTTTTTGGCTAGCAATGACGAGCTGGCAAAAGGAGGTCAAAATTGCTAATTCTAGTATGAGAAGTTTAATTTTTCTTATGTTATTTCAAAAAAGGCTTATTCTAAAAAATTATCCTATTAGTTTCTATAACTGATTTTTTCTGTGTAATACTAATTGATAGGGTCTCAATGATAAGTGTTAGGCCTCATGTTTATGAGCCTAGTATATAATCTAGTTTTGATGATTAACAAACAATTCCTGACGATGGTTGTCGAGGGTTTATATTTGATTGTTAGGTATTCTACACAAGGATCCTCCTCGGAGGTTGGTTGGATTGAGCCTACATGATCATATACATTGGAGGATGGAAAAAACACCGGAATGAAGACTTGCATTTCAAGTCAAGATCCGATCAAGCTTCATCCGCAACCAAGATCGAGCTTTATTGAAGATCAATATATTGAGTATATTTAGTTTAGTAGTTTATACTTTGTGTGTTAGTGCTTAAAGCTCAAATATCACTACAAGAAATCTGGCATTTAACGACCAAAATTAGTGAAGGGACCAGTTTACCATCATTAATGTGTGTAAAATAACGACGGTTTTAAAACCCTTCATTGAGTTATCACAATTATTAGGTTAATGATGTGAGATGGGATAATGGTTTTTTAATCCCTTCGTTGATTTGGTTCTAATACCATCGTTATTGGGCCTCCTAAAAGACGAAGGAGTCAATTACCTTCATTAATCATAACTCCTAATCTTAACTTGATTATTATTGAAAATAATATAAAATAACTTGATTTTTGATGAATAAAGTTAATTTTCATTGACAAAAAAAAAATAAAAACCCAAAACCCAAACCTACATATAACCGCAAAACTAAACCCTAATTAAAAAAAATCATTGCCTCATGTTCATCTACTTCAACATCGCTCCTGTTCACTCGCCCCGGCCACTGTCTTGCTCTTAAACCTCGCCGTCGCTGCTCCCAGCGCGTCGGCCCAGGTTCGCCCGCCGGCCCAGAGTCTCCCGCCGACCCATCCCAGCCTGCCGTGCTCCTCAGCGTTTCAGCCCCTGATCCGCCTCTTCCCTGTGCTTAGGCATCACCCTCTCATTGTCGCCAGGCGCTAGCGCCGCCGCTGACAGCGCTGCAAGCCGGTCTCTGCGCTGTGCTGCCGTCTTTCGCCTATGCCAGCGCGCCTCTTCCCATGCGCCAGCGCCGCCGCCTGTTCTACAGCGCCAGCACCTGCTGCGCTAACGTGCTGCGTGCCTCTGCTGCCAAGCACCGTTCTATTCACACGCATCTCCAGTGCCACACCCAGCGGCCCTCGTCGCCCAGGGCGCCCACTGCCGCTCAGTCCTGTCCTATAACATCGCCCCGATCGTCGCGCTCCCAGGCGCGCAGATCTCCGCCGTTGCCCTTGGTCGTTGCCTCTGAGCCCCGATCTGTTGTGAGGTATAATTGCACTTTAGTCCCTATAGTTTAGCCGACTTTGCACTTTTGCTGTAAAGTCCCTATAGTTTAGTATTCATCCCATGCTCAATTGCACATAATTTTTTTCCTATCTTATTTTTGCGGTTCGTCACGTGAAATTTTATCTAAAAATATATTATAGTTTATGAAAATAGTTTCATATGCTAGTAATTATTTATGTAATATTAATATATTAATATTATTTATGATAATAGTTTCAAGTGCGTAAGATATTATGTTCAATATATTAATATTTTAATGTACTAATGATATCATAATACATTATAGTATATTAGTCCGATATCTACTATTATATATAACCAAGTTTGCGCATTTCATCACATAATAAGTAAAGATTGATTTCAGAGATTCCATGTGTATCTGATTACACAATGTATCTATATTATTCAAAGAAATAAATCTGAAATTAATTTTTGATACCTATAAAATACATGGAATTTGAATAGCATGATAAGATTTTACCTGTCTATCTTCAATAGTAATAAGTTGAGGAGAAGCATCTATTTATAAAATCTCAGATAGGTTATATGAGGTGGTTCATGCATAATTTTGATAACAAATTTAAAATAAGATGAAATTAAAGATTGCACCATTGAGAACATCTAACATGTTGCATAATTTTTTGAAAGGCTGCTGGAAATGAAATTGAGGAGACTAGGTATTTTGGAGAATAAATTTCTTTAGGTTTACTTTAGGTTTGGTTACCACTACTGCAGATTTGTGGTGGCATCATGACAAGTTATAGTAAGAAGATAATATAGGTATAAGAATGGTAATCTGTAAATCTACTTTTAAAAGTTCTCCCTTCTAGTAGATCATAATTCTTTGGCAAAAATATATTGATGGTTACATATTATGAATAAGAAGCACAAGTTATATGAGATACAACACAACATATATTCCATAGGCCTATATATTCTCCTGGTAATTTGGTTGATCAGATATTATGTATTTATTATAATAGGCATAATCAGCAGATGCTATCTTAAATATTTGGCACTGGAGCATATACTCTTCTTGTGCCTTCTTTTGGGTACAGACTGCTTTTGTTAATATGATTTTTTTTCACGTCTCTCTATTAAGTTGTAAAATTTGAAGTCATGTGTACAATTTTTGTAATACATTACAATATTTTTAAAGGTCATTAGTATGGGTGTAGAATACCTAGGAATAACTTTTCTCAGACAATAGCAATATATGCATCTTAAACAATAACAGTAGATGTGTTTCATGAGACTAGAGGTGGTGGTGGAAGTGAACCAATTAATCAATAAACAGTTTACTTATTATTCATTCAGCTATTCGATCATATTTGATTCGCTATCTTTTCCAAAGTTTTACATTTTTTGGAATTTATTTGATATTTTTAAACAGGGGTTTAAAATCAGCAAATCAGTTTTTATATATATCAGTTTTCGGTCGACCGATCCGGTCGACCGGTCAATTGTTCTTTCGTCGGCATGCAGCAGAGAGTTGGTCGGTCGACCGCTCCGGTCGACCGAAAGCTCCATCGGTCGACCGCACCGGTCGACCGACGATGGTCCAGAACAGTTCACAGTGTTTTTGTTCTCCGTCGGTCGACCGATATTTCCGCCGGTCGACCGACAATAGATCCGTTGCTTTCCCAACGGCTATTTCCTGAGCTGTTTGCTGGAGCTGTTTTTTGTCTTTTGTTAAGGGTTTTGACTGAGATTTAGAATGGGTATAAATACCCTATTGCTGCTCTCTTTCAAGGGTAATCTAAGAAGTTTTTAAACAAAGTGTTTAAACAAGGGTTTAGGGTTTTACTGTTTGTTTGAGTTTGGGTTTCTGTTTACAAAGGAGGAAGTTTTCACTGCAGATTGAGGGATTCATTCTCAATCCCCTTCATCCTCTTCTTTGTGTTCATAGAGAAGTTTTCTAACTCTTTTCTCTAGCAATTTCATTATTGATTTTCATATTCTTATAGAAGTGTGTGGCGAGAGTCGGGGATCATCCCAAGAGGAGTGGTGTCGGTTGACGAACCTAGGGAGAGGTTGTAACCGAGCACTTGAGGGAGACACGTCTAGTTAAACACTTAGTGGGTGTAGAGTGTGTTTGCATAGTGTTTGTTGTGTGAGAGTTTTCGGTGAACTTGGAAACCGAGTGTGTAGAAGTTCCAGCTTCCAAACCGGATTGTGTTAGTGGATTTCTCCCCGGGAGTAGGGAGTGGAGACATAGGACGGAAGGTCCGAACTCCGTGATCATATTGCTTGTTTGAGTTTGTCTTTGGCGTATTTGTTTTTTTGCATTCATCTTATATCGCCAATTGTGCATTGCTCATTTATTTCATCCACTATCTTATTTAGATTATTTACCCTTGTGTTGTTTATATATCCTTGCATATATTTCTATCATATAGGATATATCTCATTGTTCATGTTGCTTATCCTAGCTTATATAGTTGTTATGTTTCATACTTGCTAGAATAACTTGTTAATTAGTTTTAATTGGCATAAAATCAGATTAGATTATCATAAGACCCTAATCACCCTCCCCCCCTCTCTAGGGTCTAACAGGTGTGTGTAAACAATGAGTGAAATAAAATCTAAACTCAATATAAAAACTAGCTTTAAAGAATGATAATCAAACAAATATGCAAATGTAAAGCTAGATGAGAGTTTAGAAATTCTTCTCTGAAAAAAAAGATGGAGAGATGGATTAAGATAAAGCTCAATCGATGTAGATGATCTCCTCCACTTGTGTAAAACTTCTTCCCAAACAAAAACTCTTTTAAACAAACACTAAACAAACTTAAACAAAACTTCAACACCCTTAAACTTGTTTTTAAAATTTTCTTAGGTGGTTTGAACTGAGGATATGTGGGGGTATTTATAGCAACCCCAAAGCCAAGAGAAAACAAGGCAAAAAGACCAAAAATCCAAAAATAATACAGTCTGGAAATATAGCCGTTACAGTGTTATGAGTCGACTCGTACTTTTCATGAGTCGACTCATAAGTAGCCGTTACAGGCTAAAAACCAACTTATGGGTTGACTCATAAAATTCATGAGTCGACTCATCATGCATGGGTCGACTCATGAATTCATGGGTCGACTCAGCAGAAACAAAACTAGTTTTCCAGCATACTTCATGAGTCGACTTATGACAGGCATGAGTCGACTCAACCTGATGGGTCGACTCATGATGTTATGAGTCGACTCGTTAGAACCAAAATATAAACTACACAACAGTTTATGAGTCGACTCAACATTATTCATGAGTCGACTCAAGACATGCACACAGTCTGTTTTAAACAGAAATCTGATTTTCAAACATCTTTTAAAAATAGTAAATAAAATCAGAAAAAAGTAAAATTTTGGAAAATGATTGTAGACATGATAATAAACATGCTACAAAAATTGGTTTTCAAAAAGGACTTTCCAAATGTAAAATATCATCATTTTGCAAGAAGGTCCAAAACATATAAATGTAAACATGTGGCTTTTGACATTTTGCCTAAACCATATTTTGAAACTTTACAAAATAATTTTATAGACTTGAAAAAAGATGTAAACTATTGTTATGAAGTCTATAAACAATGAATGTAGTATTTTATCAAAATACACATATAATGCACTAAAACATGATTTCATTGAACTAAATAAAATTGATATTGATGAAATCATATATATGCATATAAGTATAAAACAAAAATATATTTTCTAATTATATTAAATTGTTTCATATTAAAACTTGAAAACTATCAAACCAAAACATATATGTATATATATAACTATATATATACAAAACCAAAACGTGTATGTGTGTATATGATTGTAGGCTATCTAAAAATCATAATAGATAGTTGATCCCCATCAAAGCACCGATGATGGAAGTTACAATCTGACGACTTCCAGAAGGTTACAATTTGAAGACTTTCACATAGATTGATGAATGTTACAATCTGACGACCTTCACAACGACTGATGAAAGCTCTAATCAACTGCCTTCACAATCAATATCGGGAGTTACAATCTAATGACTCTCATATTCTCAAGGAGCCAAGACGAAGATTATAAGATAATGATCTTTGCAACGCTATGACAAAAGAGATTACTTATTGATAATCTCTTCGAATCAAGACGCGGAACTCATCACCGCGCTCTAAGACCAAAACGCAGAGGTCATCCCTGCGCATCAACACTAAAACGCGGAGGTCCTCCCCGTGTGTCAACATTAAAACACTGGGGTCAGACCTGTGTTGTAACATCAAAACGCTGGAGTCGAACCTGCGTTGCAACATCAAAATGCTAGGGTCAGACCCGCGTTTTTGTGTTTGACTAGTTTAAATAGAACCTGAACGGTTTTAAAACCGTAGCTCCACTTAATGGGGACGGTTACACCCCATTATGGAGAGATTTTAGGGGGAATTACACCCCTTAAATCCGTGAACAGTTCCAAAACTGTTTCTCATGATTGGAGGGCGGTTACACCCCACTTAGGAGTGATTTAAGGGGGTAGTTATACCCACTTAGTCCTCTATAAATAACTAAAAATCAATTCAGTTCAGGGTTCGGTCGGTTGGAACTTCTTGGCTCGGATTGACCTTGGAGCTTGGGAGCAAAGAGAGGATCTTTGGAGCATTCTCGGATATGAAGATCGACCACCAGAGCCTTCATCCTTAGTTTATTAACCGATTTTCGGTTCAAATCAACTCTTTACAGAGTCCTTCTAAACTCGTTCAGAGTTCTAAAACTTACCACGCAAGTTCTCCACAACGTCAAATCATGAGGAGAAGATATCGTTCTAGTGAATCAAAATGTCAGATCGTCAATGGAGAGCAAACTCGACACGAGCATTCGAGGAAGGCACTCCATCACCACCGTGATGAACCCAGTTTTAAACAAAGGGGAGAATCAAATTCATTCTCCTCTCTTTTGTAATCAGGAAATCCAAATTGTAATTGATTTTGAGAGAATACAAATCAATTTTCTTTCACTGTCTTTTTACTACAAATTTTCCACAAACAAAAAGATGGCGACTCCGCTGGGGACTAGCTTCTCTGATGAAGAAGTGGTGGCGCAATTCGATGTTCATCTCACTGGAACAACCTTCGAAACTCTCGTGGTAGAGTTTGATCAAGCCAAGTTTGAGGAGTCCATCTCCTCCGGATCCCTTAGCCCCAAGGCTATGCGTAAGATCCACAAAGTTTCTAAGGAGACTAAAGCTCTAGTCGTGGCCGACTCATCAAAGGGCTGTCTCCCCTAGGGGTTGCACTGTTCATATAGTCACCTCTCTGAAGGAGAAGACTTAGCTTCGGTACAACTCCAAGAAAGTCGATCCTCCAACCAACGCGAGCTTCGCGTTCGTGAGCCTAAACGCGACCCTGAGCTTCGTGTTTCTACTTTAGAATGCAAGCCTCGTGTTTATGAGCCCAAACATGAGCTTCGTGAGAACCAGACTGAACGTGGCCCTCAATGGCGCCTTTTACAGCCAAAACATGAACCTCAAGCCTTCGTTGAACGCGAACTTCAACTTCGTGTTTCCCAGTCAAAACACGACCCTCGCGTCGACAATGAAGAATGCGACCCTCATGTTGCCAAACCAAAATGCGACCTTCGTGTTTCAAGTGCCAAACGCGACCTTCGTGTCTCAAGTGCCAAATGCGATCTTCGCGTTTCTAGTGCCAAACGCAACCCTCACGTCCCAAGTTCTAAATCCAATACAGAACCTGGTGTATACCGTGAAGCTTCGAGGCGCTGCCTCGAACCCTGTCGGGGGTATTCCATCCCCCCCAGACCCCCCGGCCAGGGGCGCGCGCTGATCGGCCAGCGAGACCCTCGAATACTCTGTGTAGCGCGACTAGATTGAGGGGATATAAGAAGTTCATGGATTCAAGGTATCTAAACCAGATTCATGTCCACTAAGAACTAGTCCTGTCCAATCATAGACTGGGGGTTCCAGTTCAAACCTCACGATCAGTGAGTAATTATCCTCGAATCTTTACAACAGATTTGAGAGAGTTCATATCGAGAGAAAGACCGATGCAACAAATTATTCGTTCATTCCAATGTGAACGACTGATTCCTACGATCCTTTAGAGATGTCAATGCTGCTCATATGCGGCCCAACTATTGGTGTTCAACCAATTTATGAACGTTGCTTTGCCCAACCAACGACGACGTTCTCACAGGAAGAAGTCTCTAGAGATCGAGTATCCTGAGGTCACTATCAATATGATCGGTAGAGGGAAAGCCTCAGGTCCTAGTTCGGATGACTATGAGACAAGTCGTTCATCGACCGTCAGAGAAATCACGAACGAGTTTGAATGAATCTACCAACACACTCGGACGCGAACATGAGCCATTCCCCCTGTTAATTATCGGAGGTTAGCCAGAGGAACCAATTCCGATGATGAACACTCAGCCATTGTAGAGTCCCAATCATCAAGCTCTTTTGTTGAATATGAGAGCTACGCTTTTATGATGGGAAACCATGAAGATCTTGCGAAGAGACTGGATGAGCAGGAGGCCATGCTCAAATCTTAGCAGGAGGCCATCAATGAACTCTTGGCCCTGTTGACTCAAATCATCACAGACAAGGCCAAATCTCAGAAGACAGATTCGCCACCTAAGTAAGAATTCTCCCGGAGAGGAAGAACATCTTCGTTCCAACCTCACACATGCTAAGGGAAGGGAAAATGGTTGATGACACGGCTTCTGACCAAGAAGCCCATAACCTGGAATCTTCCTCTGATGAAGGAAGAGAGACGGAGAACGAGCAGAATCTCCAGTCTGCCAAAATGGAAGAATTAGAAGTCCGCCTTAATGTCATTGCTAACAGAAGCGAGCTCCAAGATGAGGGAGTTACCAGGCCCTATCCTGCCGAATGGGATGCAGCCCCTTATCCTCCAAAGTTCGAAGTCCCGACGCTATAAACTTTTGACGGCACGGGATCACCGAACCAACATATCTATCATTTCAAGTCACAGACTGGGAATGTGATATCAAACGACGCTATTCCGACTCGATTGTTCATTGGCACCCTCAAGGGAGTTGCCTTTGAATGGTTCAGGAAACTGCCTACGGGCTGTATCCAAAAGTGGGCAGATCTAGAGAGACTCTTCCTGTCAATATTTTTTGAAGAGGATACAGAAGTCTCCATCCATACCCTTCTTACCACTAAGCAGAAGAAGAAGGAGTCCGTCAAAACCTTCGTCAAAAGGTTTCGGAACATGGCTCTGCGATGTCCGACAGGTATGACACAGTCTACCCTACTGGAGACCTGTCGACATAATTTGCAAACCGATCTCCTAACCCGAATAGGAGTTGCAAAATATCGTTCCTGGAGATAACTAATTTCTCAAGGCGAACAGGCTCAAAAGATTATTGTCAGGATCAAAGCTGAAGAGCAAAGTAGGCGGAATCAACCTGAGCAATCGGACCAAGCTAAATCTTCTTAATCAGATGGGGAAGAAACTACAGGCGCTGAAGCCAACCCTCTTTAGTAGGATGGCGGGTCCAACAACTATCATGTTAACAATTACCTCTAATAGTCAAACTCGTTAGATAATGGCTCACTAGGCGATGTGTCATGTCTTCTCTTTTCCCCTTTGCACTTGTTCAAGACTAAGCACTTGTTCATTGGATTATGAGTAATAAATTTTATGAGTTATTATGTTTAATAGAATACCTCTATCAACCATAAAATCTACCAAAACTATCACGTTAACAATTACCTCTGATAGTCCATCAACTTGCCAATCTTCTTCAATAGGATGACAGGTCCATAAAACTATCACGTTAACATTTACCTCTGATAGTCTATTAACTTGTCAATCCGCTTCAATAGGATGGCATGTCTACTAAAACTATCACGTTAATGATCACCTCTGATAGTCTGTTTTCTCTAAATTCTCCCACCAATCCTCTTCAAGTAGGATGGCGGGTCTATCAAAACTATCACGTTAATGATTACCTCTGTTAGTTCATTCTCTCCAAATTCTCTTGCTAATCCTCTTTAAGTAGGATAGCAGGTCCATAAAAACTATCACGTTAACAGTTACCTCTGATAGTCAAACTCATCAGATAATGGTCTACCTGGTGATGTGCCTCTATTCTGACTTTATGGATAGTGCCCCACTAGGCGATGTGCCTTGTCTACCTCTTTTTATTCCCCTGCTAAGTCTTAATCGAGACTGGGGGTTGGTTACTTGGAAACTATTGGATTAAGAGTAATGAATCTTTTACATCGTCGAGTTAACATTACACTTCTGACGATCATCACCCCCAAAGAGTATGAATGCAGCTTGCATCACTCCCAATTTGTCACGTTAATAATACACCTCTGACAATCAACTTATCAATCCTTATCAATAGGATGATAGATCCTCAAAATTGCTCAAATCGTAATCTTCCCCAACAAAAAACTAAGTCTTCAAAGTCTTATTCAAATCACGAGCATCAAAACTCATCGCTTCTAATGATAAACTCACTTAGCAATTCTCCCCAGCGAGACGCTAGTCCCCAAAATCTTATGCAAGTCACAAGTACACATTCTCTGACTTAGCAATTCTCCCCAGCGAGACGCTAGTCCCCAAAATCTTATGCAAGTCACAAGTACACATTCTCTTGTCATGTTAACACCATACCTCTGACAATCCACTTATCAATCCTCTTTAATAGGATGATAAGTCTACAAAGTTACTCCAATCGTAACACACATCCTGTCACGTTAACACTAAACCTCTGACAAATTCACTTATCAATCCTCTCCAATAGGATGATAAGCCTACAAAGTTGCTCCAATCGCAACACACATCCTGTCACGTTAACACCATACCTCCGACAATCCGCTTATCAATCCTCGTTAATAGGATGATAAGTCTATAAAGTTGCTCCAATCGCAACACATTCATGTTATGTTAACACTAAACCTCTGACAATCTACTTATTAATTCTCGTCAATAGGATGATAAGTCCACAAAGTTACTCCAATCGCAACACATTCCCGTCAAGTTAATATCACACCTCTGACAAAATTAACTTATCGACTCTCTCCAATAGAGTGATAGGTCATTAAAGTTGCTCCGATCGTAACAAATTCCTGTCACGTTAATATCACACCTCTGACAAAATCAACTTATCGACTCTCTTTAATAGAGCGGTAGGTCTACAAACCAGTCAAGTTAACATCATACCTCTGATGACCAAAATCAACTTATCGACTCTCTTCAATAGAGCGATAGATCCACATACCCGTCAAGTTAATATCACACCTCTGACGACCAAATCAGCTTATCGACTCTCTTCAATAGAGCGATAGGTCCATAAAATACTGTTAACACCTCTGACGACCAAATCAGCTTATCGACTCTCTTCAATAGAGCGATAGGTCCATAAAATACTGTTAGGTTAACATCACACCTCTAACTCTTCAATAGAGCGATAGGTCCATAAAATACTGTTAGGTTAACATCACACCTCTAATAGTCAAACCCCCAAATGAACTTGTTAATCATTTTTCAACAAGAATATCAAGTTTTCATTATAAAATCCCCAGCTGATTAAAGATTTTCCGGAATTATCCTAGTGATAGTGAAGAAAATTTCTGAATTTCGCTCTAAGTGAAAATTCATGCCAAGTTAATACTACACCTCTGGCACTTCTAATTTTCTTTCAGTGTTTCAAGTGAAAATATAACACAGGAAGAAATAATGGCAAAGCTCACGTATTCAACATCGTAGCAGGTTGTTATTAATAACACCGAAATCCATGCTTCACACGCATGGAGGACTTTATCTCGATCCCTAATTAGAGATAAGCTTACGCCTAACACGCGTTGTGGGTTAGTCTTTTTCCGTAAAAATAACAAAGTCTATGTATTTAAAATCATAGCATCAAGTCTAAGAGGGTTCATTCTCTTAGCACAACATTACATGTGAAACGGATTCAAATAATTCACATGCTAGCCCGACTCAAACGGTAGTCGGTAAAGGCTTATCAAATCCGTTGATGGCTGAGGATTTGCCAAAAATTCTATGCATGTTCGTAGGTCCATTAGCTTAATGGATGTGAGCTGAGACTTGAAACAGATGAGCTAAAGACAAGTCTTAAAAACTTAGTCAAAAATGCACGGAAGCCACTTCCACGTCTTAAGTCAAAACACTAAGGTCAGACCCGCGATGCAAAAACTAAACGCTGAGGTCAGACCCGCGATGCAAAAGCTGAACGCCGAGGTCACACCCGTGTTCTAAATTCAACATGTAAGGGTGAGACCCGCGTCTCAAGTTTAAAATGCAGGGTCCACCCCCGCATTCCAGAAGTAGGAATATGGTGCATACATTCACACAGGTCCTACGTGGCAAATCCCTTCAACCAAGATGCATTCGAAGCGAGTGCAGAGAACAAATTCTTTACCACAAGGAATCAACAGCTCCAAGATCAGAGTTAAGATCCAAAGTATTCCAAAAATTCGTCCCAGTAGACCGCGAACTTTCGAAAACTTTGGAGGGGGTTCTGTAGGCTATCTAAAAATCACAATAGATAGTTGATCCTCATCAAAACATCGATGATGGAAGTTATAATCTGACGACTTCCAGAAGGTTACAATTTGAAGACTTTCACATAGATTGATGAATGTTACAATCTGATGACCTTCACAACAACTGATAAAAGCTCTAATCAACAGCCTTCACAATCAACATCGGGAGTTACAATCTGATGACTCTCATATTCTCAAGGAGCTAAGACGAAGATTACAAGACAATGATCTTTGTAACGCTATGACAAAAGAGATTACTTGTTGATAATCTCTTCGAAGCAAAACGCGGAACTCATCACCGCGCTCTAAGACCAAAACGCAGAGGTCATCCCTGTGCATCAACACTAAAACGCGGAGGTCCTCCCCGTGTGTCAACATTAAAATGCTGGGGTCAGACCTGCGTTGTAACATCAAAACGCTGGAGTCGAACATGTGTTGCAACATCAAAACGCTAGGGTCAGACCCGCGTTTTTGTGTTTGACTGGTTCAAATAGAACCTTAACGGTTTCAAAACCGTAGCTCCACTTAATGGGGACGGTTACACCCCATTATAGAGAGATTTTAGGGAGAATTACACCCCTTAAATCCGTGAACAGTTCCAAAATCGTTTCCCATGATTGGAGGGCGGTTACACCCCACTTAGGAGTGATTTAAGGGGGCAGTTACACCCCCTTAATCCTCTATAAATACTAAAAAATAATTCAGTTCAGGGTTCGGTCGGTTGGAACTTCTTGGCTCGGATTGACCTTGGAGCTTGGGAGCAAAGAGAGGATCTTTGGAGCATTCTCAGATCTGGAGATCGACCACCAGAGCCTTCATCCTTGGTTTATTAACCGATTTTTGGTTCAAATCAACTCTTTACAGAGTTCTTCTAAACTCGTTCAGAGTTCTAAAACTTACCACGCAAGTTCTCCACAACGTCAAATCGTGAGGAGAAGACATCGTTCTAGTGAATCAAAACGTCGGATCGTCAACGGAGAGCAAACTCGACACGATCATTCGAGGGAGGCACTCCATCACCACCGTGAAGAACCCAGTTTTAAAAAAAGGGGAGAATCAAATTCATTCTCCTCTCTTTTGTAATCAGTAAATCCAAATTGTAATCGATTTTGAGAGAATACAAATCAATTTTCTTTCACTATCTTTCTACTACAAATTTTCCACAAATAATGATTGAGCTTAAAGTACTAACACACATAATATAAACCTAAACTAGATGTTACCCAAGCTTGATCTTGATCTTCATTGTAGCTCAACTTGGTACACTTGCGGAAGAAGCTTGAATTTGTATCTTTAACTTGAATGTACATTGCTTCACTCCACTATTCTGCTAACCTCCATTGGATATGATCGTGAAAGCTTGATTCTATCCATCCTCTAACTTATTGTTTGTCTAGAATAGATACGAACCACAAATACTAGACAAACAACATTAGATGTAAATTGTGTGTAAATCATTATCAAAACAAAAGGACCCAACATATGTCAATTATAAGCCAATTTCGGTTGTGTCCCTACCACGATACTTATTACAATAATCTACCCACATAGCACTTGCAATTTCATCCCTCTTCTCTTTCCATTCATTTCTTGAATCTCTTTCTTTTCTTTATGTTATATTTTGAGTAAAGTCGACAATATTGTCATCTTCACACTCATTAGCTATTTCTCCATCATGATCATCAATAGTAATGTCCTCATTCAATAAGTCATCACCCGGCTCGACTATAGCAATATAGTTATGAAGTATAGTACAAGCCAAAACTACATCAGCTTGGGTTGGAAAAGGATAATGTGGCTTTGCAGTGAGGATTTTGAAACGATTATTCAATAACCCAAAAGTTGATTCAATTTTAGACCTTAGCGATGAATGTCTTAAATTGAATAACTCTCTTCTGTTATTTATTAGCCTACCCCTATGCTCATTTAAATGGTAACATACACCACGATAAGGGGAGATGAAGCCAGGTAAGGTTGTGTACCCCGCATCACACAAATAATATTTACCTACAATTATAAACAACACATTATAATAAATAAATATATTTTTTATAAATTATAATTGAATATTTATTTTCGTGATTAATGATTAATTACCATCGTAGACTCTCAGTCCATGAGGTTGAGGTCTTGAAAGTGCATCTTGTAGTACTCTATAATTATTTACGGATCCCTCCCATCCAGCTAGAATGTACAAAAATAACTTTTTTGGAGTACATGCGGATAGAACATTTTGAGTTACATCTTTACGGCCTCTAAAGCAGGCAACAAGTCTAGTTGGAAGCATGACGTCAATGTGGGTTCTATCTATCATGCCAATGCAATCCTATATAACGTACGAAAATGATTATTATTTCATAGAATAACAAAGTTCATTTGTTCAATGCGAGTTATGTGAATGAGTTCATTACCTTGAAATAAGGATAGTACAAAGGATTGTTTGCAATCTAGCGCCAATTCCTTTGGTGCTTGCTTTAGGAACCACCCCCTTATACGACCAACTGCTTCTAGGCATTTGTTAAAATATCTAGAAATTATTTCTCTTGATCTTATAAAATATGATCTTACTATTCTATTTTTTGTTTTATGTCCCTAATATATTAAGGAACATGATTAATTGTTCTTCTACTTTAACATCATGTGAATCCTGTAGTAGGCGCATAACTCTCATTATTCTAACAAGATTTTTAAATACATGCAGCCTCATTCTAACATAATCTCTATAACTTTGACTATATCTAGAAAATACACGGTATATGTGGGCATTTTTAGACTCTATCTTTTGTTTTTTCCACTCCCTAAGGTGATAAGTGATAGATTTTCTTCTAGAACACATTCTCATTACACATGTCAACACAGTCACGATGGCGGACATAGTAGCATTACTCGATATCCTCATTAACATTTCGTCATCAATATTATCCATCTACAATGATTGAAATATATATTCTTAAGCATATGCAAATGCGTAAACTCAAATCAATTTCTAAAACTTAGTTGATATAAAGTTTAGTCAAATTATATAAGTAAATCAATATTTGTTATTATCAACCATGATATCATATTGAACATGAAATCATAGTGTACCAATATTTTGAGCTAGCAGCCTACGTATATACAAAAGTCATCATCAAGTAAAGATACATATGTAAAAAAATAAATAAAAAACAAAAATTAAAGATGATCTGACCATAGAACAAAAAGGAGTCAGTACGTAACTATCAATCATAGTTAATAAGACAAAGCTTTGATTCATTCAATTATACAGTTTAATAAACAATAATAAAAAAAATGAAGGAAAGCAGATAATATTAAAGTGTAAACTGTTAGTTGGAAGCATTGGATAAACTAGTCCCATTGTAAAAGCTTTCCACAGGGCACATAACTTATGTTAAAGATTTGTGATAATTTTAACAACACACATTATAGCTCAACAAACAAAGCAAATCAAGATCTTCAGATTTTACCAAGATCACGATATAGAATTTCTTTCAAGAGGAACATAGCCTGTATATTTTTCATCAATTCCATATACTTACTCCATGTACAATACTATGAAATCACACAAAATAAAATTACTCAAGGAAACAAAAAAAAAACTTTATCAAGTCACGATTGAAACAATCCTCAACCAAAAAATTACAAAGTAGAGAAAGGTTAATCATTTGCTTTGATATGGAGCAGATCTGAAGGCCCAGAGGTGAAATTTTATAGTATGAAACTCTAATCAAGAAATCAAGCCTTCAGATATGAAGAAGAGAACACAGAGGAAGTCTTGACTACACCCAACTCAGAGAAGGTTGCCTCCAAGAACAATGGTGACGTCCATCATGAAAACCCCCAAAATCAAAATATCCGCTTCTTTATAAACCCCAAAAAATCATAAATTTCTTTTTGAAATCAATAGCTAGAGTTCATCAAGGAGGTAATCAAGAGGAAGAGACAACTTTACACCTTTTTTACGGCTGCTTTGAGCAGATTTTACTCAAAGTTTTTGATGAAACGACGGGAAGTGGAGGAGGGAAATGGAAAGAAGGAGGGAACGAGAAGATATGTGATGAGTGTAATGGGGATGATATTCCAACTTTTGTTACGTGAAGAGAAAAGAGGAGAGAGAGGAAACGCTGAACTGGACAACCAGTCAGAAATTGTGGCCCATTTCTGAGCTAAAAGGGAGGATTTGGGCTGTCCAAAAAAGTTACTGTTTTCTCTGTTTTTAGAAAGATTTTCTTTAAAAAAATTGAAACAAACCCAAGTTTTGGAATCCTATAATGGCCCAAAACATACTTTTTCTTCCAAAAAAGCTAGTTTCCTAAAATTTTGACCCAAACAAATAGCCCCTAAACTTCAAGTACAAGAGCAGAAAAATACAAAAGCCTATCCGCATCTTGGATCAATGTGGCAAGCACATTTCCCCTCTCTCTAATAGAAAAATGCATGTATGAGATTTTTGTGTGGTTAAAGGCTGGTTGAGGAAGGTTTGATGAACTTTACTTATTGTTGTTATGTGGTTCATATAGCTTATATAAAGTAACATAATTTTTAATGAGAACATATCCAATCCACAAAGGATCATCGATAAGATTTATTTTCAACACTCAGCTCTGAATCAAATTCAAGACCGTGCGAGTCATATTGGACCCCCTCTCCTCCAACCAATCCAGATTGCCCACGGTGGGTCATCATCGATAATACGTGGGCCACCATCAATAATATTTGAGAGAGTTTTTATACATGGTCCACATGGCAAAATGACTCGAAAATCAACAACTTTCTTTTGTTTCTTGAAATATTATCTAAGACATAATGATGCATATGTCTTATTTCGTGTATCAATATATTCTGCTATGTTCGTATTACCGTTATATTGTAACTATTTTGCTCCCGAGGTAAATCTTTACCAATTAAGAAGAAACTTTAAAATTCCAGTTTACCACAAATAAACCCTGATTAAATATCCTTAAACTAAGCCCAACCTTTTTAAGCCCATTACCATTATCACGGACCAAACACATGCTTTCTCTAAATTTTCTTCATAAAAACTCCACCGACTCTTGACCTGAGGCCCGAAGTCCTCTTTTGAGATGCGCATCCTCAATTTACAAACCCCATTTCTTCGCGCTAGTCAAATTCTAACCCGAAAGCTACATCTTCTAGCATCATCTAATCAATTACCCACTTGCTATAAAGCCCCCCAAATCCTCACTCCTCTCTCAAACTCAAGATCTCTCAAGGTCGCAGCATCAGCGGAAATGGTGAAGGCTATCAGAGTCCACGAGCTTGGTGGCCCTGAGGTAAAATTTTCAGAAATTTTTAGGTTCTATTGATATATGGGAAGATATTCTCAGCTGGGTCAATCGCAAATTTGCTGATTTTTTTTATGAAATTCAAGGTTTTGAAGTGGGAGGATGTGGAGATAGGGGAGCCCAAGGAGGGAGAGATTAGAGTGAAGAACAAAGCTATTGGTGTTAATTTCATCGATGTTTATTTCAGGCAAGGAGTGTATCAAGCTGAGGTCCCCTTTACTCCTGGTAAAATTTTCTGTTTAATGGTGTTTGTTATGATCATGGACGTAGCTTCTCTTCATTATGATAGTTATTTTTGAAATGGATACATTGTTAGGGATTTTAAGGAGATTAATCTGTGAAATTAAACACTAAACAAATAACGACACCAATGAAAATACCATAAACAAAACAAGTAAACACCAAGATTTAACGTGGTTCGGCAAATCATGCCTACGTCCAAGGGACAATCCAGAGAGAAATATTTCACTATGAATCAAGAGTACAATTCCTCCAAGTTACACCTGAACTTGAGGATTAAATCATAAGAGAAATACAGTGTTATCTTTAGGGCATCAAAATCCTAAAACCCGTCTCACCAAAATTCTCCAATACCTGCGAAGAAACCAACATCGTATCTTCGACGGCGTCGTCGTTCTGAAGACAACGGCTTTTGAGTCACTGCAATCGGATAACCGAGCTATCCAGAATCTGAATTTTTTTCCTATCTCTCTCTCCTTTTTTCTCATGATACTGTAGCACACACTGTAGCACCAAAAAATACAGGTTTTTCATATATAGAATTCTCAAATCTATTCATATTTCAAATAGATCATCCAAATCCACTTCTAGATAGAGTTTTAATTTATGTGAACCTTATGTGGGCCTTATCTTGGGTTGGACCCACAACAATCTTCCCCTCCTGCCCATCGAGGGAGTATGCCAATCTGTAACTCCTCAATGGGAGTTCATGTCTACCGATCGCCGACACAACTCAGTCTTCTCTCTAGAAACGGTATTCGTTAAAAAATCTGCTGGATTTTTATGTGTGAATCTTTTGTAGCTTCAGTCCTCTTTCTCAACGGCTTCTCTAAGCCAATGATATCTCACATCAATGTGTTTCGTTCTGGAGTGGAATGTGAATTTTTTGCTCAAATCAAGAGCACTTTGACTATCAATGAAGATTTGATAATTGTCCTGTTACAAGCCTAATTCCTGTAGAAATCTTCTCAACCAAATCATCTCCTTATCGGCTTCTACAACTGTAATATATTCCGCATCTGTTATAGATAAAGCAACACATTTTTACAACCTGGACTGACAAGATACTGCTCCTTTGTAAAATTGAACAACCAACCTGAAGTAGACTTCCTGTAATCGAGATCGTCTGTCATATACACATCTGTAAAATCATATAATACTGCATTCGATCTCCAAAACTCAAACACAATCTGAAACTACCTTTCAAATATTTTAAGATCCACTTTACACATTCCTAATGAACTTGTCCTAAATTAGAAAGAAATCTGCTCACAACGTCAACTGCATGAGTTATATCTGGCCGAGTGCAAATCATGACATACATCAAACTCTTTATAGCTGAAGAGTAAGGAATATTCTCCATCTCACTCTGTTCCTCATCTGTAGTCGAGCAAAACTTTTTGCTAAGCTTCAAATGACCTGTAAGAGAAGTATTGACTGATTTGACATCTTTTATGTTAAATCTATCAAGTAGCCAGTCAACATATTTCTCCTGTGATAACCATAACTTCCTGATTTTTCTGTCATGAGCAACATCCATACCAAAAATTCGTTATGTCGAGCCCAAATCCTTCATGTCAAAAGATTTAAATAACTCATTCTTCTGTCCATCGATTATCTGATTATCCTGACCAACAATCAACATGTCGTCCACATAGAGCAAATATACACACGAATCTGCAACTGTCCTCTGGTAGTCATGACTCAACATGAAAGAATCAAATTTCTTATACCACTTCTTGGGTGTCTGCTTCAAACCACAGAGGCTCTTCTTTAACCTGCAAACCATGTGTTCTTTTTTTCTTCACTTCAAAACCCTCCGGCTGCTCCATGTAGATCTCCTCCAAATCACCATGAAGGAATATAGTCTTCACATCAAGCTGCTAAATCTCGAGGTCTAAACTAGCTGTTAACTCCAAGATAACTTTAATGAACGTCATCTTCACAACTGGTGAAATTTTTTTATCAAAATCAATGTCATTTTTCTGACCAAAGTCTTTCACCACTAATCTGGCTTTGTATTTCTAAATCTCTTTGTAGTCATCCTTCTTTAACTTAAACACCCACTTGTTCTTCAAAGCTTTTTTGTCCTTCGGCAAATCCATCAACTCATAAGTATCATTTTTCTCAAGAGACTTCATCTCTTCCTTCATAGCCTAGAACCATCTGTCTTTGTCTTTATGAGTATGTGCCTCCTGAAAGCTTTCTGACTCCCCCTCTTCTGTCAGCAAAGAATACTCCGAAAGTGGATATCTTGTGGATGATCGATGCTCTCTAGCTGTTGGTGATGGTCTCTCTGCTGAGGAGCCTCCTGCTCGTGAGCTGTTGGTGATGGTCTCTCTGCTGAGGAGCCTCCTGATCACCATCTTTCTGCTCTGGTATCTGATCGTCATCATCAACATCATCATCATGCACCTGCTCTATATATGTAGGATGTAACTGTACTGAAGACGAAACAGGTATCAAATCTGGAATCTCACTAGCAACACTTTGATTGCTCTGCTCTCCCGAGATCTGTAATAGTCTGATCCTCCTAAAAAATCACATTTGCTCATCTGATAATTCCTCTTTTCTGAATCCCGTAATTTGTAACCGAACTCATCTTCTCCATAACCAAGGAAGATGCAATTAACTGTTCCATCATCAAGCTTCTATCTCTTCTCCTTCGGAATGTGTGTAAACATCTTACAACCAAACACCTTCAGATGAGAATAGGAAACATTTTTTCGGACCCAACTCTCTATGGAATATCAAAACTCAAAGGAACTGAATGAGACCTATAGATTATGTAGCATGTAGTGCGAATAGCTTCAGCCCAGAAGCTCTTAGGTAACTTCGTCATCTTCAACATGCATCTGATTTTCTCCACAATGGTCCTGTTATACCTCTCTACAACTCCATTATGCTGCGGTGTGCCGGACTCTATCCTCTGATGCCGAATACCATGCTTGGAGCAGTAATCTCTAAACTTAATGAAAGTGTACTCTCCTCCATTGTCGGTGCGCAAACGCTTCAACTTCTTTCCTGTCTGCCTCTCCACCACGACATAAAACTGCTGAAAGACTGAAAATACATGGTCCTTTGTTCTCAATAAGAAGACACACATCTTTCGTGATGCATTATCAATAAATGTGACAAAATACTTATTGTCACTCAAGGACTCTACCTCAATAGGATCACAAACATCAGAATAAATTAAATCTAGGATATTATCTTTTCTTTTAGAGTGCTTACTAAAAGAAACTCTATGTTGTTTGCCAAACAAACAATAATCACAAGAGGTGAGTGATGAACCTTTGGCAAAGAAAATGAGAGACTTATTTGCTAATATCTACAATCCCTTCTCGCTCATGTGTCCTAGTCTCCTATGCCACAAACTGAGAATGTCACCATCTTGAGCCACACTCAAAGAATCATATGAAGTCTTTACTTAAGTATTATATAAATTGCAACATATACTTCCTCTAGCCACCACAAAAGAGCCTTTGGTGGTTTTATATTTTTCTCCACCAAATTAAATTTCATATCTCATTCGGTTCAAAGTAAGACTCGAAATCAAGTTGAGCCACAAATTGAGAACATGCCACACATTTTTTAAGATCAATGTGCATCCGGTATTTATATGCAAGTGTATATCACTAAGTCCCACAATCTTTGAGTAGCTGGTATTGCCCATCTTCACATTGCTAAAGTCACCTGCTTTATACGATGTGTGAATGTCTCGATTGAAAATAGCATGACATGTAGCTCCTGTATCCACTATCCACTCGGAATTCTGACTTGTAACATGCATACAGTCTTCTTCACTGCAAATGAGAATAACATCGGTTTTAGACAAAGTAGTTGTAGTGTCATTGTCAGTTTTTTTCTTCTCATCTTTCTTTTCATCTTTGTTCCCAGCTTGTTCTTTCTCAATGCTTGATATGATATGGCTTCGCACAATAAAAGAAACTTCTCTTTTTAGACTTAAATCTGCCCTTGGATGCGCCACGACCTTTGGACTGGTCCCTGTACCTGCTCCTTCCCTTGTTCTCCGCGACAAGTGCCTGTGAGTTATCTGTGCTGGTAGACTTCCTTCGAGTCTCCTCATTGAATAAACTACTAGTAATCATGCTCATCGATAACACACCATCTGAAGCTACGTTGTTGACTATCACAACCTGTGTCTTCCAACTGTCTGGCAAATAACCCAATAGCAATAAAGCCTGTACCTCATCATCGATAGTCATCTTCATGGTAGCTAACTGATTAATTAAATTCTTGAACTCATTCAACTGTCCTGCTATGTTGCTTCCTTCTTTAAATTTTAAGTTCACTAACCGCCTCATAATAAACGCCTTGTTTCTCGCGGTCTTCTGCTCGTAGAGATCCTCAAGCTTCTTCCAAAGAGACTTCGTATTAGTCTCACCCGATACATGATAAAACACACTAACGTCGATCCACATCCGAATATAACCGGTCGCCTTCCAGTGTTGTTTCTCCCATCCTTTATCAGTCATCTTTTCTGACCTGGCTTTATCTTCCTCAATAGTATCATGTAAATCTTTACAATACATAATATCTTACATTTTGGACTTCTATACTTGCCAATTGGAACTATCCAATTTCATTATTGTGCCATAACTCTCAATCCTTTTCATCCCAAAGCACGCCTTGAACCAGAACTCTGATACCACTTGTTAGGAATTTTAAGGAGATTAATCTGCAGGATTAAATACTAAACAAATAACGACACCAATGAAAATACCATAAGCAAACGAACACCAAGATTTAACGTGGTTCGGCAAATCGTGCCTACATCCACGGGGCAATCCAGAGAGAAATATTTTACTATGAATCAAGAGTACAATTCCTCCAAGTTACACCTTAACTTGAGGATTAAATCACAAGAGAAAAATACAGTGTTACCTTTACGGCACCAAAATCCTAAAACCCGTCTCACCAAAATTTTCTAACACCCGCGGAGAAACTAGTACCGTACAATCGACGGCGTCGTCGTTTTGAAGACAATGACTTTTGAATCACTACAATCGGACAACCGAGCTATCCGAAATCTGAACTTTTTTCTCTCTCCTTTTTTCTCATGGTACTATAGCTGATACTGTAGCACCAAAAATACTGGTTTCTCATATATAGAATTCTCCAAACCTATTCGTATTTCAAATAGATCGTCCAAATCAACTTCTAGATAGAGTTTTAATTTATGTGAACCTCATGTGGGCCTTATCTTGGGCTGGACCCATAACATACATACCCATCTGATTTGTTCCATCGAAGAGCTTGGTTCATTGCTTGTATTTTTTATCTATTCGGCTAGATCATAGAAAGGGAAAATTTGACAAAACCCCTCATGAACTTTGGGGTGTATAGCAAATTCCCCACCCAAACACTGTAATTTACAAAGCACTCTCCTGAACTAGTTTCACTTAACTACCATGACTGACGTTTAGTTTAAGCTGTCATGTGTTTCACTTTTTTCTTCCGTAAAATTTGCCCTTGTAGAAAATTAACTCCGGGTTCGAGTTTCCACTACGACTACCTAATAGGTAACCATCTTACTATTCCAGGCAAAGCCGCACAAGTTGGTGTAGGAGACGAAGGTGCAGATATAGTATTATAGGCAGCTTCATTCAAGCTCAAACAAGTGTGAACATGTCTAAGTTAAAAAAAATATAACAACCAGGCGATAATGTTAGTATAGGAGATGAAGGTGCGGATATGGACAGCTTCGTTGCAAGCTCAAACAAGTGCAAACATTTCTCGAAGTTGAAAAACAACAACCAGGCGACAATGTTATATAGAAAGCTCAGACCTATGATATGATAGATTAAATCACGGTGAAAGACAATACTTAAGGAGAGATAGATGGCATGATGAAGTAGAGAATATTTGGTTGGCTTGCTGTGGATCCTTTTTTTTATTGCCTTTGTTATCTTTTCCAATTTAATTTTGTAGTCTGTGTGGGGCCTCGTAATATTTCTCTTTTGTCTTGTCAACTTGAGAAATGTTTGAACATTAACAGAAAATTTTAGAAGGGAGCATCTCCACTCTTCCTCATTTTCTCCTTCAATTGTGCGGATATGATGTAGGTAGCTCCCTTAATTGTGTGGATATCATATGTTTGGAGCTCCCCCTTCAAATTTTTTATAAAAAAATTTCATGCACATATTCTATATATATTTTATAATTTTAAATTGAAGTTGAAATGCATTAAGCTTATGCTTCTTAGCTGCAGAGCAAACATTTCAATGTATTCTTTTTTCAGAGATTGATAAAGATAGCTTTTATGTTTGGAACTCATTTTCATAATGTGATGCTGAGTCGCTGACACTTGATTTGCTATTTAACTATTTAAGATAAGAATGTTTCGATTAGTGACCTTTGATGCTTACTGTTGGGTTGCAAAGGCCTAGTAAGGGAGATGAACTAGTTGGGTCCATTTGACTTAGAATGATTAACTCTATCTGAGTCATGAGTCCATATGTACTTAACAATATATCCATCTAACTCTTTTTCCAATGAAAGGCTAAATCTATCTCATGCTTTTTTACCCCTCAACATACTTAACCAAATGAATGCAAGGCACTCCTAATAAGCCTCAGTGTAATGGCTAGAGGATATATCATCTTAACTTAACAATTCACAAACAAACAGAGAAAAGCCAGAGATAAATGTGAAAACATGTGCACCTATAGGAGCCCTAACCAGTGTGGGACCAACTTACACACCCGACATATGTAACTTCATGTGCACTCCACGTCAAGTCCTACTTCATGCAAACAAAGTCTCCAAGTAAAAAGAAAAATATCCAAAGTCCCATTGAACCATGACCTTTGGCACCAATTTGTGAGGTTGAAACCCATTGACAGATAGACTAGACTAATCTACTTGGACTCAATTGAGCCAAAAGGATTGACACTATTTGAGTAATGTGTCTAAGTATACTTAACTGTATAATGTAAGACTAAATACCATCTCATGCTCTTTTTGCTAACCAAACCCACACAGCGAATGAATACGAGAGTCGAGATACTCCTAATACTTATAGTGAAAGATACTTATCAATTACTTGTACATGCTCTTCTACATATTTACATGCTCATAGATGTCAAGCTACCCAGTAACATTTCTAATTAGTTAAATGGCATGTTTTTTATAAGCAGGAACTTTTTATCATTTACCATATATTATTTGAGATAATTTCCAAAACTGTCTTTTGCGCATTCATTTAGCTTGTATTTTACATTGCCAATGTAAACTATGTAACGAGAAGTATGTATACCTTCTGGAGACTGGTTGGCTGATTGCATGAATAGTTTGAATTTGGATGTAACCTCACTCTCCTACATAATTGCAGATAGGCTTCTGAATAACAAAATTTCACTTCAAGGAGTCTTAAAGACGCTACAACAAAATCTTATGTGCCTTTTTGTATCAAAAAGTTGCTTTGTCCCTCTTTTTTTCTTGAAAGAAGTTACTTGATCATTCAATACTTGAATATATTATTCTGTCAAAATTATGACTCAAATTAATTTTTCCTACTATGATGTATGGGGACCAGTGCCATGAGATGTTACCTTCAATACATGTTTACCAGATATGTATCATTTGGGCACTATTGTTTCTCTTTTTTATTTAGAAAAAGGAAGAAGTAGATGTCCTGATCTTCTTGATTTTCTTAAGAGTAAGCATCCATATTGATGGATATATTTGGTACACATTCATTCCCATAAGCATGGGCCCACAGTAATCTGTCCTTCCTGTTTATTGAAATCTGACTAGTTGCTAAGAACTAAACCGTGACAACTAAAAAAATATAAAGGGGTTCTTGGATATATATCCCTTGAAGCATGCATATTTGCAAACTATCCCCAAAATCTAAAAAAATTGCAAAAACTATCTCCCAAATTATCATCTTTAGAGAGAAAAAAGAAATCCCCTAATCAACAAATCATCAGCTTTTTAGATATGGATAATAAATAAAAAAACTATTTTGTTGATATTTTTACGTTGCAGTTACAAATTAACCTATCAAAGTTGATGCTTTGTTGATTTTGGGCGTATTTGGTTTTTCCAAAGTCAATGATTTGGGAGGTAGCTTTGCAAATGCTGAGATTTGGAGAGTGGGTTTGCAAATATGCATGATTTAATGGGTGTATATTTGTATACCAAATATAAGATCGGCATCTTCTATTTTCAATTACCATTTTTTTAAAGTTAGATTGAAGTAAGTCTTGGTTCACTAGTATGTATTCCGCTTTCCTACGCTTTCCTTCACACAATGATCAAAGTCTTCAATCCAGGTATGGAAGCAGTTGGAGTTGTGACCTCTGTGGGCCCCGGTTTGACTGGCAGGGAGGTAGGAGATGTAGTCGCTTATGCGGGCAGACCGATGGGTTCCTACTCAGAGGAACAAATTCTTCCAGCTAGTGTTGTGGTGCTTGTTCCACCTTCAGTTGATTACAAGACTGCTGCATCAATCATGCTTAAGGGCATGACCGCTCATTATCTAGTACGCCGTTGCTTCAAGGTATATAGGCTTCCTAACTTTAGAGGTTGTTTATTTCCATGGAAATCTCAAGATTCCATGAAAAACTTGGGTCACAATTATGTATTTCATCTGACACAACCCTCTTCCGCATTTTGTTGAGAAAGTGTGTTGGCTATGGTGGTTGGGGTTTGCCGCCACCACTGTTTTAAAAAACCTCCACCTAGTCCGTTTAGACGTACGCCTAGGGCTAGGCGGTACCTAGGCCGCCTAACTAGCGCCTAGCGCCTAGGCGGTATTTAGGCTGCCCACCTAGATTTTACGAGTGTTTAAAGAAGCATTGTCTGCTTACGTGGATTGCACCCTATAGGACTTCATTGTGATTTTGTGTGTCGTCGCCTACACGTCCTCCAAACTCCATTAACCTATAAGTTAACAGTAATTTAAGTTTATTGTTAACTTAAACTTAACAATAACTTATAAGTTAACAGTAATTTGAGTTGAGAATGAGTTTTTCACTGTTGAGATGAACTTATAATTTGAGTTGAGAAGTATAAACATACAAAGAGCTATTATAATTGGTAAACCAAGCAATTTAGTTAACAGTGTTGATATTTTAGTATTTATGCATCTTTGATTGGGTATATATATATTATCTTCAAGTATCACAATTAAAAAAATAAAAAATAAAAAAAACTCTCAGAAACCGCTTAGGCGCCCGCCTAGGCGACTAAACGTTGGGTGCCAAGTCTGACGCCTAGAAGCGCCCAGCGTTTAATGTAACATTGGCCGCCACATCAGCAAAATCCACGTTCCATATTGCTGTCACATCAGCAAAATGCACGTTCCATATCTCCTTTTTATGAGATTTTGGGCACAAGTGTAGTGAGACCCACATTCACCTTTACATCCAACTTCCTGTTCAACCAAACCCAAAAAAATAAAAAATAAATAAAAAAGGAAAATTTTAGGTAATTTGGGATTTTGAAGGAAATTCATTTGGTTCCATTTCCAAAACTTATTTTAACATTCAAGCAGCCCCTTGAACTTCAGTCAAATCAAGACCTTGATTCGATTATCATACACACAGTCCTTCCCTTGAGTTATTCTCGACATAGTATTGATTTAAAGCTACTTTGGTTGCAGGTTGAACCTGGGCACACCATTCTAGTTCATGCTGCTGCAGGTGGTGTCGGATCGTTGCTTTGCCAGTGGGCAAATTCTCTTGGAGCCACTGTCATCGGAACTGTATCAACTGAAGAGAAAGCAGCTCAAGCAAGGGAAGATGGATGTCAACATGTCATTATCTACTCTAAGGAAGACTTTGTCACCAGGGTTAACGAGATAACCTCAGGAAAAGGAGTCAATGTCGTCTATGATTCTGTTGGAAAAGATACCTACCAGGTAAGCATACAACAACTGGCGTTGAAATAATTTTAATGTCATTTGTGTAATTCCTTATTCATAATTAGCATTTTACAATACAATTGTGGTAGATATGTTCATAGTCCATCTTGGCATATCCATGAATAGCAAAAATTTTACAGAAGCTTATATGCAAATAAATTAGACATATTTATATGTGAAGGTTATTCAAATAGTTGGTGTATTTATGGATAGGAGTGGAACTTGATCAAATCTTATGAAATAGTTTGGTCACTATTCATCTAGCTAGTTGCTCAAATTCTATTTGGTAGGCCATTAAAAGGAATCAAGTAATTTTCAGTATTAAAGTGTTAAACAAATCTAGTATGGATGTTTACACATTCATTCGATTGCTAATCAAATATTTGTTTAAAGTTTTATCCTGTATTATTTTTGCTGTTAGACACATCATGTTATGTTTTGATCCACCTTACAGTTTGTTTTTCCTTTTCTTTTTGCTACCTCGCCATGTTATGTTTTGATCCACCTTACAATTTATTAATTTAGATTGTATACTAGTTTTGAGAGAATTAAGGGTCCAACATTGATTTTTTAACCAAACATCCAATATCCCAAATTACATGAGCGCTTTGAATTATGAATTTAAATGCTGAACTTTTTAGTATAGCTATTTTGAAAGTACAAGCTTACTACTATTTGTTGGTTAATTTGTATGAAAGATGAAGGCAAAGTACCAAGTCTTTTTCCTGGCTATGATGCAAATTAAAGTCAAGACACTGCTTGAAAATAGAAGTAACCTCTAAGAAATCAATAATGTAGTTAAGCCACTGGACAAGAGAGCATTATCTCGTTAGACACTTCAACATAAAGAAATTAACAGTTTCACTTTGATTTATACAATGCAGGGATCAATATCCTGTTTGGCTCTAAGAGGATACATGGTGTGCTTCGGGCAATCATCAGGGAAACCCGATCCTATTTCTTTAGCTGATCTCGCTCCAAAATCCCTCTTCTTGACTCGCCCTTCTATGATGCATTACACTTCAAGTCGTGACGAGCTTCTAGAAGCTGCAGGTGAGGTCTTTGCTAATGTTGCATCTGGAGTTCTTCGTGTTCGTGTCAACCACACTTACCCCCTGTCTGAAGCAGCGAGAGTTCATGCTGATCTTGAAGCAAGAAAGACCTCTGGTTCCATCGTGTTGATCCCTGACAACGATCTGAGAGTCTGAGAACTTAAAACTGTGTAGTTTGTGACATGCAGTGAATAATAAGAGGTCATCATGCCCGCTTGTGTTATGATACGTAGTTTAAAGTCTGTGTCTTTGTGTAATAAGATCTTAACATGGACTTTTGGCTGATTAATTCTCCAATGTGGACTGCATTTATAGAGAAGTTCAGTTGTTTTCTGGGTTAACTACATCTACGTTACCCTGAGATGCGATGTGATTACGCGATTAATTATAGTATGTTTATAGTTACCCGTGTGATTCTGTCGTCTGTTTTCCTCCCTTTTCATTCCCGTGTAGATGCAATTAGTAGTCTTAAGGTTACTCGTGCATGCAATTAGTAGTCTTAAGGTTTTGTGGGACACTAGTAGGATAATTACCCACATAGGATAAAATTATCCCTCATATGGAAAAAAATTGCCCCCAAGCCAAAATTTACCCCAACTCTCATAATGAAACAATTTGAGATGAGTGAGATAATTTTGGAACATTTATATATTAACTGCTAATATATATCCTAATCATATTAGCTAAATATAAAATGATTATATAATTAATATCATTAAACTCATTTTTAATATAGTATATTAATTATAATGTAATATATTAAATTTGCATATTATATTATATTTATTATAATATAATATAATATGTTATATTATATTATATTAAGTATATTACTATAATATGACATATTAAATAATATATATATAATATTATAATATATTATAATGTGATAAATATAAAATGATTATATAATCAATGTCATTAAACTTAATTATATTATATTATATAA
>NC_033797.1:136876850-136881561 GCF_001876935.1 Asparagus officinalis
AATTCATATTAGTATTATTGTATTTTGTAATGCAATAAATTATTTATTTATTATGATGTGTATATTAAAGTATAATATATTTTATCATTTATAATATTATAAGAATAACATATAATGGATTATGTCATAATATATTATAGTACCATAAATTAAATAATTATAAATATAATATATTATAATATAATATATTGTACTATTTGAATATATTATATTAATTATTATATAATATAATATTCAATTATAATATAATATAAGTTATTATAATATACTTATAGTATATTATTTATTAAACTATTTTGTATTATAATACAACAATTAAAATGTAACATATTGTATTTTAGTATAAAGTAAAATAATGTATTATATTATAATAACATACTAAATAACATATGAAACAAAATGTATATATTAATTTAGAATTAATTGATATATAAATATTATATTTTAATAAGGTGTCACATCATCAATTATCCCACATGAGTTATCAAATCAAAACTTTAAATTATCTCATAATCCCAATTTATTCTACTTTACCTCACTCAAAATATCTCAAAGAGATAAAATTATTCTATTAGAATAAATATTCCACTTAGTCTCAATTTGTCCTAACCAATAATCCCCTTAAGGAGGTGCCACAAGCCCACCAATTTTGGCGTGAGTATTCCTAGTTAAAGTGTGTTTTAGATTAGAGGCACTTGGAAATTCAAGTTGTTTATGTAGATGTTTGATTGGACGAGTTGCAACATGGAAAGGTTATTACGAAAGCGAAACATGACGATAATAATAAATAAATTATATATTCCCTTTAAAAGCACGAGTTCGGGAAAATCTTTTCATGATTAATATTATCCTTCACCATTTGAAATATTTTATTTAAATTTTAATCTATTTTAATTCTAATTGTATCTTATCTAATCCCACGTGAACTACCTAATAGCTCAAAAATTAAAAAAAAAATTAACAAACTACATGAAATATTATTTTGAATATTTTATTTAAATGTTAATCTATCCAAATACTAATTATATCCTATATTAACTCCACATGAACCACTCATAGCTTAACAATCTAAACAAATAAGATTAAGAAATTCTACATAGATAACATATTATAATACATGAAGTATTACAAAGAAACTCAAAAAATTTTAAAAATTACACAAAATATATTTAAAAGTTTAGAATTACCCAAAACACACTAACTTTTCAAAACTTAAAACAACAAATATAAAATCTAAAAACTAACAATAGCCCCCCGAGGAATTTGAAATTGTAAAAACAACCTCAAAGTTCAAATTATAAAAACACACCCTAAAATTCAGAGATTTTAATACTTGCAAACAACAAAGACAGATTCCACGGATTACCATTAGGCACTTGAAAATTTAAAATTTATAAAAAAAAATCTCAAAGTTACAAAAATTACGAAAACTCCATCAAAAGTTAAAAATCTCAAAAAAATCCTAAAATTTCAAAACTTATAACTGGTAGACATTTCAAAAAATCCTGAAATTACGAAAACTTATAACTATGTATGAAAATACTTAAGCTCAAGTGGGTGTGTGTAAACAATGAATATCAATAAAATCAAAACTAAACTTAATGTAGAATCTAGCTTAATGAAAAGATAATCAACAATAAATGTGAATACAAGCTGGAAATTAAGTTTAGCAAAACTTCTCTAAAAACAAGAGTGAGAGAGATGTAGATTGAAGCCCAAACACAATGAAAATGATCTCTTCTTCCTCTTGTGAAAACCTCTTCACATAAACAAACTTAAAGCACTCTTAAACAAACTTAAACACCCTTGTAAACTTGATTAAAGACTTTCTTGATAGTTGAAAATAGTTATGGCAAAGGGGCATATATAGGGTGGAAGAAACCAACCCAAGAAACCAACAAAAACCCATAAAAATATTAAAAAACACAAATCTAAAAACTAATCATTACTGTGCAACGACTACATTATGAGTCAATTGATGACAGGCATGAGTCGACTCATGTATGCATGAGTCGACTCATAGGTTTATCAGTCGGCTCGACAGACGAAAAACATAAACTACTCAACGCTTCATCAGTCGACTTGCCACTGTAGTGAGTCGACTGATGTCTGCATGGGTCAACTCATTGATTTTTCAGTCGACTCAGCAGATTGAAACACTAACTGTTCAACACTTCATGAGTCAACTCAACACTGTAGCGAGTCGACTCAAAACATGCACATAGCCTGTTTTGAACAAAAAACATCAGCTTTAAACCCTTTTTAAAAATATCAAATAAATTCTAAAAAATATAAAACTTTGGGAAATATTTATAAACATGATAATGAACATGTTACAAAAAGAATTTTTCAAATTTCACTTCCCAATTGTGAAAACTCATCATTTTTGCAAAATAGTCAAAATACAAAATGTCAAAATACTTGTTTTTGATATTTTGACTTAAACAAAAGATTTGAAATCTCTTGTATAGATTTATAGACTAAATAAAAGATATACAATAGTTTAAACAAGTCTTTAATCTATAAACATGTTATTTTAAAAATTTACAAAAACATGAACTCTCAAAAATAGAAAACATGATTTCATTGAATTGTTAAAGCTTGATATTGATGAAATCATTGTAAGCATGTATAAACATGAAAAAATTTGTGTAAATATAACTATATCCATTTATTTTATATTTATATGGCTAATCACATTATTTCAAAACAAAATCGATAAATAGGAAACTAGAGTATATGTATATAAATATAACTATTAGTTTCATATTTATACGATTTAAATTTAAAAACGAAAACATGAAAACGAAAGCAATGTGTGTGTATAGTTGAGCTCTAAGTATCAACACACAAAGTATAAACTTATACTACTATACCCAAGCTATAGATCTTCAATGAGCTTGTCTTGGTTTACGGATGAAGCTTGATCTTGAATCTTTGACTTGATTTGTGCATAACTTCACTTTGGTATTCCGCCAACCTCCATTGAATGTGATCATGTAAGCATAATTCCAACCAACCTCAGACATGAGAAATTTGTGTAGATTACCTAACAAAATAAATGCAAGCACTCGACGCACAATGTTAGGCATTGTTTGTAATTATCAAAACAAGATTAGTGAGTGTGCTCATAAACATGAGACCTAACACCTAACCTAATCCATCCATATAATTCATCAAATTAAACTCTTACTTAATCCATCCATGTCAAAATTAAATCCCAATAATATGATTTGCCTAATCAATTGTCAAACCACATTATTCATCATATTTCACAAACTAAAACTTAAAGATTTCACTGGAAATTTCATATCGCAATTAAACCTAAATTCTAATCAATCCATATCATTCATCAAAATACTCATAAAAATACAAATTTAACCATAAATTTCATAAAATGCATTAAAATTAAACCCTAAATAAAAATCCATATCATTCATATCAAAATTAGACCCTAACCTAATCCATCCATATCATTCATCAATTTCACATATAGAAAAAACAAATTGCACCACAAATACAAAATTTTTACCTTGATCAAGTCGGAGGTAGAAGTGACAGATGGAGGCGAGTTTGGTCGAGTCGGAAGTGGAAGTGAGCTATGGAGGGGAGGTTAGTGGACTCGATAGCGGTTGGTAGGAGAGCAGTTTGTCGAAGGCGGCCTTAGATGCGAGTGTGATAAACACGTAAAATATGCATTATCTTAGTGTGTTTTAAGCATGATTTACGAGTGTTTAATGCATAAAAGAGAGAGATTGTATTAATGCTTCACCTTTCGTCATTCAATTATTTACCTATGATTGCCTAATCCGGTGATCAAGCGAAATCAGACAAGATTAAAACAACAAGAAATTAAAGTTTAAAGATCTAAACTTCAACGACATAGAACATATATTATGTCATCATCAATCACAAAACGTTGATTCTTTCCGCAATCCCTAGAGCAGGACGAATCTACTCACAAGGTGAGTCACGCACCCCGTCCCGGCCCCATGATTGGAAATAAGAAGATATCAGTCCAATAATTATGCAAAATGGACAATCATAAGAACGAAATAAATCAAAGAGAGAATAGAATTAACCCTTCCTTCAATTGAGATCCTTCAAATCAAAACTGCAATTACAATCTTGTACAGAGAAATTAGGTGTTCTTTCCTTCCAACTACTTTGAACTCCAAAATTAGTTGCAGTTGATGGCTAAGAGCAACATAACAGAATAAGATAATCCAAAACGCCTAAGTCAAAACATCTATTTATATGTCTCCAAAGAATGCTTGCGAAAATAAGCTAATTCCCTTCGGCGCCACCGGTGTGGTCTCACTCACACCGAGGGTGTGTAGGGGCTTTTTGCTGGATCTTTGTGCTTAGTTTCATCCATTTTTGTAATTTTGGGCTATAGGAACTTTTGGCGTCCGACGTCGAATGAGGTGATTTCAACGGTTGCATTGGAATCACACACTTGAGAGATCTACAACTTTCATCTTTCGAGTTTTTCATATGCATTCGAACATGTTATCATGGTCGAAAATTCCAGTTCTTCAATATTTTGCACATTTTTCTCATGATCCATCGTCCCTTCGAAATCTTGTTGTTGCTGTCAAAAACTCTGTAAAACTTCCAACGATCATCAAATCTTCAATCTGTAGGGCCCAATTACCTACCCATATAAGTAACATAAACGCACAGCATATCCTCGATCTAAACACGAAAT
>NC_033797.1:136882561-136898057 GCF_001876935.1 Asparagus officinalis
CGTATCCTCTTGCCCAAGGAATCAAGCCGAACGTAGTTCACCCAAATGGCCGCTAACGACCTTAATCCAATAGAAGAGTACGTAACCCTTCTCCAATATCATCTACTCTGCGGCTGATAGCACCTCCAATGGCCTCAAACACCTCCACCTGAGGTGAACCAATGACCATATCCAAGCTACATCTATCAGCTGCACTCGAATCAAAACCCAACTCATCATCTGCATCTGAATCCAAATGACTTCCACGCTGTGTCGAATTTTTGCTAAGCTCTAGTGTTTTCTGGTCTTTCCGGGACTTGTATTTTCTACCGTTTTGCGTAATTGATCGTCTTGTTGACTTGTACGCTTCGTTGCGGAATTGACCGTCGAACGCGTGTTGATTGACACACACGTGTTGATTGACGCACGCATGTTGATTGACGCGTGCAAGCTGATTAACGTGCGCGTGTTGATCGACATGCACGAATTGATTGTCACGCGCGTGTTGATCGACGCGCATGAACTGATTAACGCGCGCGTGTTGATTGACGCATGCGAGCTGATTGGCGCGCACGAGCTGACTGTCGAGCGTGTAGGTCACTTGATTCGCTGTTTTGCTTCAGGCGCTTGTCGGCGTCAGATAATCCTCTTAGACTCGGATAACGATGTTCATCGTCTTCTCTCTGTCTCAAGCTGTGTACAGACACCTATAGGTATTTTTAGACGCCTACACAGACCAACAATGTCGACTTTGGCTAACTTTAAACAGTCCTTAACCAGTCTACGCTTGGCGGGGTTATTAAGCCCCCTGACGTTTCAAAAACCAAACTTCATAATGGACGAGAGGAAGGCAACTTAAAGGAGCAGCCTAATCTTCAAGAAGGGTTGTTCCCTAAACTCTCCAGGTATTGGATATCTCTCAACCCCTGAGGATCAACCGGATCTCTAATACCACAGTTAACTAAAATTTCTTCCAGACACTCTTAAGTTTAAAGATTGAAGAGGCAGAGTTGAAGCTGAAGAATCTAATTTGATTTTAGATTTACCTAGGTGCTTGCTCCTTTTCATCAGGGCCAGGTGCTTCTTAACTGGGTGGATCGGTAGGATTCCTCTGGAGGATTTCTTCTTAGAGACCTTGGAGGGCTTCTTGTTGAACTCAAAACCCGGGCGTGGGTTAGAGGAGGAAGCTATGTCTATGGAATCTGAAGAGGAAATACCCATCGCTTGTTCCCCAACAATGTGGGAATGAATAGACCTAGCTTCATCGGACTGAGAGAGAACTGGCTTCAGCAACTCCCAAGATGACTTGTCAATCTTAATGTTAACACCTTTAAAAAGAATTTCTACCATATATGGAGCTAGCTCTGCTAATAGAGAGGGGGCTGGAGTTGGGGGTCCTTCAGTAACCATGGGACTCTTGCCTTTGGGATCCACTGGAGGGGGCTGGGTGGCATGCACTTCATTACCTTATGAAGCTTTCACTAGATTTGCTGAATCTGACGAGGCTGGCGGGGGGGGGGGAGCTGAATCTGACGAGGCTGGCGGAGAGGGGAGAGCTGGTGGAATGTCATCTGAGGAGTCCACCTGAACACCCTCATTGCGGATAAAAGTTTCATACTTGTCCTGGCAGCTACCTTGAGACGAAGATAGAGGTACTCCAACTAACCTCAGACGAACAGACCCTTCCATGATATGAATATTATCCATAGATGCATATCTAAAGGTGACTTCTTGGGGGATTTCAGATTGATCCCTGACAAAAAGCATAACTTTGCAGGCTTTGGCCTCTCTTTTGAACATAATATCATTTGACACTGAGATAACTGTCTTCTCCGACCATGGGGAAAAGACTCCTCCGAAGCTCCCCATGCTAAAGAAAGATTTAGAACATGCATAATCCATGGTTTTCGCATCTGGGAACTAAATGAAATAGAAGGAGGGGGAGGACTTTCTGACAATAGTAGACCATTTATCAACTTTCAAATGATACTCTAGGTTTTCAATAAGCTCCTCATAGGAGGGGTTACCAACTTGGATCTCGAAGAAGGCATAGAAGATGAATTCCTCCATACTGCTGACTATAGACTCGGGAAGAGGGACATTTGGGATGTGTTGTGCGCAGCGGAAATTTCGGCAGAGTTTCTGGTGCACAATAAGAGAGAAAGATCGATAAGAATTCTTGTTTCTCAAAGGGAACAAGAATCTGAAAGCCTAATATCCCATCAAAGTGGGATATTAGCTCTTCCTCTCGTCAGCTCTAGGACTGCGCGTCGAGGGATCCTAAAAACTATTACAATGGCCACAAACTCAAACAACCAATTTTACGTGGTTCGGCAAACTGCCTACGTCCACGGGGCAAGGAGGGGGAGATCTACTATTAGAGGAAAAAGAATACAAATAGGTTTACAACTCTTACAATTTAAACCATCAAATACTCTCAATTCCTCTCTCAAAAGCCGCTTGAGAACCCTCTGTTTCTGCACCCAAAACAGCGCTGCAACACTTCTTCTCTGCACTTGCACGCCCCCACTTTGCACTGTACTTGCTCCAAGACCTTTTGCACTGCTGCAGATTTTCTCCAAAGCCGCACAATTAATTCCCCCTCTCAATAGCACACGGAAACCCTAGGAACACTAGGGTATTTATATTGTACAATGGTCTTTCGGGTGGGCCTGCGATTTATCCGATGGACTAACCACTTCTTTTGTTCACAGCTATTATCACTTCACGCGTTTTTCTTCTCTTGTGGCCCCCACTAACAGGATGAAAAGAGGAGGGGGGTGGAAGGAAGAGGCTTTAGAGGATAGGGGGATGATGCTGTGAACAGGAGGCTTGTCGCGATTTGGATAGTTCAAAGAGGTGTGCCCTACCAAATTGCAAGCAAAACACTTGAAATCCCCTAAAGAGCAGTTTTTCCACAAAGAAAACACCTAACAGGTTTTTGAAAAGGGGTATATAGGATGGAAGATGAAACTGATCTTGGTCTTTTGGGTCTTTTCTTGTAAGAAACCTTGGTCCATCCTTCTTCAGGGAGGGGAAGAATACCTTTAGAGGAGGAGGCACGCTGTGGCTTAACTCTCTTGAGCAAGTCAGCAAAGGAAAACTTGACGAAATGGAGAGGGGGAACAGGCGATTCGTAAGGCGATTTGATAGGCGACAGGGAGCGAAACCCAACCAGGTGGCGCTTACGGTTCAAAGACGGCGTCTCATTACTTTCGCAAATGGTAAGCTCACCGTCACTCCCTCTTCCTCAGTCTCTCTGCCTCCCTCCTTCCCCATTCTCAACCCATCTCAGGATTTTTCCCCTCTTTCAAACCCCCAAAACCCTAACCCGTCTTTCACTTTTCAGCCAAATCTGTATGATTTCGTATTTCAATGAGATGTCTAATTTTGAATGGTGGACTAAATTCAAATGAGCTTCTAATTAATTTAGTGATTGTATAAGTGAAGATCGGGGTGTAAATATTTTAATCAGCCTAGTATAAAAAATTTCTAAAAACTAATTTATAATTTAAAATATTTATATTCTAATCCATCCATGATTTGTGCCATGCTTGAGCAAGATGATGAATATGGTATCTTACTTTCATCGATTGGCTGCATATTATTATTTTTATCGATATATTTTTCTTGGCACAAAATTTAATTACTCATACCTTGTTAGAAATTAAATCTGAAATATTTGAGAGTTCAATTAAGTGTTTTCTATTTCTTTAATTAGTTTTCTAGAAAATGTTTAATTTTTATAAATATAATTATAGTGATATTTTTCAATAAAAAAATAATTATAGTGATATTTGGAAAATCATAGCTTGATTATGGAAATCTTATAATGTGACAATATTTAATTTTTTAAAATTGAGATTAATGATGATGACTGTAAAAACTGTACACTTTCCAATTATTATCTAAAAGGATAAAATCCGAATCCGCGACAGACACATAGATATGACCTGGAGACCCCATCTTGTCTACTGCAACTACAAAACATTATAACCGTCCACTGCCTACAAGAAAACATGTGATACATGAGGAACAAACTGAGTGCCAGGAGTAAATTCTCTTTGTAATCATTCTTATATCTATTTCTCAAACAGTAATATTGTTGTTATATGTATATTAACCAAAGAGTATGGTATTCTGTGTACTAAAAGTTGGATTTTCTCTTCCTGGATTTTTTCGAATTAAAATAAAGAGTCCATATTAAAGGCATCATGTATATAGTTATTGTGCGTCTTTGCGGAAGCGTGCTCGCACACCAAACGAGTTCGCGAGTCACGGGAGAAGATAACCAAACCAAACATGAGCACAATCCGATCCAAATTAAATACGACAAATCAAACCAAACACAGAGATATACGTGGTTCGGCAATTTGCTTACATCCACATGGAGAGGATGAGGAGATTCCACTAAATCAAGGAGAGTACAAAGGGTTACAATCTCACAAAATCACTCAAATAAACCCTAAACTAAAGCTCTCTCCTTGCTCACAATATCTCCATCTCACAATGCTCGATCAGTACAATCTCAAATCTCTGTTAAAACTCTCCTCTCTTAAACCTAGAAACGAGTGCTTCTAATATATATCAAAACCCAATCATAAACGAAGCAGGAAACAAAACAATCCAATATCCGCTACGCAGTCGACCGCTGAACCCTAAATCGCAGTCGACCGCCAAAAGTCCAGAGACTTTTGTGTCTCCTGGGTTTGGACGCGGTCGACCGCCGAACCCATTGCGGTCGACCGTTACAAGTCCAGAGGCATACTCCTATTTCGTGCATGTTTGCGGTCGACCGCGGTGTCATGCGCGGTCGATCGTGAAACCTGCAGATTGTTCTCCTACATTTCTCCTGAACTTCGTGGCCGTTTTTACGATAGTGTGATATATTGATCGGAATCTGATCTGAAATTATCAGATGTTAATGAGAACAAACAGGTATCAGTCATGATTGAATTAATCCATTTAATCCGATTCTTATAAGAGTGAAGGAATCTGGTCCAATTGTCATATATTTTAAAATTACTTGAACCTACAGTATTAATGAATTTATAATTCCAATTCCTATAGTTTTTACACAAATTATTTTTCAACCAAAGCTTGATTTACATTAAAAATATATTTTTTATATAAAAAAAACATGTATCCAATCAGTGGATTTGAAGTATTATTCTCACAACAAATCTTTTTTTTAGTTGATGAAAGAGAGATTTTATTCATTCACCAAATGTAGAAAGAGAGTACATCATGATACTCATCATGTGAGATATCCCACATTATAGCACAAGATCAAAAAGCATACTAACTACAAATTACAAAGCTAGCATCAGTTGCTTAAAATCCTCCGATTGATCACTATTGAGAATAATTGACAGAACATCAACTTTTATGTCTCTGATCAAATGCTCAATACTCCTGCTGGTTTGGGGAAAAATCCTTGCATTTCCTCCAAACACTGTAAACAGTTGCTGCTAATGCCATCCTCTTAACCTTGTGCTTGAGTTCATTTCCCTTCAACCTGGTGTTATACCAGTTTAGAAGTAAACACCAGTCACAAGATCTCCATTTAAAATGAAGCCAGTCCATAATTACATTCCAAATATCTCTTGAAAAGCTACAATCAAAAAGCAAATAATTTCTGCATTCAGGAACAGCTCCAGAGCACAGTTTGCAGAGGTTGATGTTGATAACCCCCCTTCTTAGAAGTTTATCCTATGTGAGAAGTCTATCATGAGCAGCTAACCAAAGAACAAAAGCATGTTTAGGAAAGCTCGGACGTTCCCATATTGTTTCACACCATAAAACATTGGTTGATGCTGGATACAGGGCATAATATAAGGCTGATAGCTTCAGCTTAGAATCTATATAACATGATCTGATTAGTTGTTGCAGGTTTGATACACCACCACAGAGATTCAACACTTTATCACGAACTTTCAAGAGTTGCTTCCACATCCATGAATCTCACAACAAATCTTGCATGCAACATTTGTTGCATTTTTTTTTTTCGAGCAAACCAATTAATACTATCCAACTCTTACACCTATCTCCAAGATGCAATACATCCCAACACAATCTACAACCAATTAATTAACTCCAAGTAAAATGAGACCAGAAAATCTCAATCCTCCTCATACAACAAAGGGATGAAACATGGCATTTTCCTACTTGCAACTTGAGGGGAAAATGTCCATCCTAGAGGAGAAAAATCTCAACGCCATATATTGAGCACTTATTAGAGAAGAGAGTGGGAGTGTGAATAATGCCAATTAGTGGGAAAAATGCTAATACAAGAGAAGAATGTTGGAGGAGTTTTGCCGGCGTAACAACAAACAACTTGGGGGCCCACGGTAATCTCTCGTGTCCCTTTATTTTTGGGCCATTCTTGGTGGAAGAATCCCCTGCCGCAATTAGCCCAATACGAAGGTTTTGATCACTTTTTGACCGCTTCAAGCTTTAAATAAATCTCAACTTGTTGCATGAATATCCCAGGATCCTCTTACTAGGATTCTGCCTTTATTTTTGCATCAGCAGTGCAAGCCACTGAAGTCTGTTGGAGTTTCAATCTGCTGAATCACCGAGAAAGACATGCAAGAAGAGATAATACTGTTTGCATGTACATGGGATTATGGATCCTGTAGCGTCTGATATGAAAACCTTCTGAAAATTGAAGGCACAAAATTATAATTCATAGATACGCATGCGGGTATGCAAGTAGAAATGTGTGTAACTCACTAGTTTGTCAACTCAAAATTTGAGGAAGTAACTTTGGAATATAATGGACACTTGTTTGCTCATTTCGAAAGTAAAGCACGAGCGTTTTCAACTCAAAGAGTCAGACCGAAGAAGTTATCAGCAAGAACACTTCATGCTTAACGCGGAGTTGCGGTTTAATCACCTGTAATTAAGTGCATAGATGTAGAAGATCCTATACAGACTTATAGTTTATGCTCTCATCGCACTCCATTTCCATATGTATTCTCATCACTATTACTATTAGTTGTTTTTGTTAGATCTGAATATCTGAGATCTAATCCATAAAACCATGATTAATTCAAAGAGAATAAACAATAATAATGAGAGCGGAAGCTTATACCTGAATCCATTGTTTGGATTTGCACGGATCTGAATTAGGGTTTGATCTTCTAATCTTGAGGGTCTCTCCTTTAGAATCTCTTTAGATGGGGATTAAGAGAATAGAGAATGTAACCCTAGATTAGGGACCATAACCCCTTATTTATAGTTGTTGTACTTTTATAATTTGGCCCCTCATCAAATTATAATTACAACCTGGTATCCGCACATTTAGCCTATGACATATTTAAATACTCATTGACCCAATTAGCTGATTGATCACTTTATGCGTGTCAACTGAAAGATAGCAACACACACTGATATAACATATGTGCCCACAAATAGATTTAATTAGATTTAAATCCAACAATCACCCACTTGGGCACCATATGTTTCCTTAAAGTGTGTATAACCTTATGAGCTCAAAAAATTGCTATCATAGATAAGGGTATTTCCGAACAATCTCGTCCATTGACAATATCAATATAGGATCAAAGCGGTCTTCGTCACATTTATTGTGACTCGACCCATCAATGGTCATATATACCAATATAATCAAACGACATAGATCAATCATGGATGTGCAGCATGAAAATTACATACAATGTGATCAGTACATGTCTATTTTTAACTGATCCTACTTTAAACTTTAGTGAGGTCAACCTCAACATTATGTACCAGAGTGTATGAACTGAAAAAACTTTATTCTGATCAGACAATACAACCTAACATAAAGCACCATAATTACAAACTCCCACTAAATCATGATATTCTCAAATAATACAATACCCATATGAGCAATATGCTCATGAAAGACCTTAGGTGGTAATCCTTTAGTAAGAGAATCAGCTATCATGGAGTTTGTCCCAATGTGCTCTATGGATACCTGTCCACTCTGTACCCTTTCTTTCACAACTAGAAACTTAATGTCAATATGTTTTGACTTAGTTGAGCTCCTGTTGTTATTGGAATACATTACTGCAGATTTAGTTGAGCTCCTGTTGTTATTGGAATACATTACTGCAGATTTATTATCACAATATAACATTAGTGGTATTTTCATATTTTCTAGAATGAGCAGTCCCGTGATAAAATTTCGCAGCCATATTCCCTAATTGGATGCCTCATAGCAAGCTACAAATTCTACTGTCATAGTGGAGGAAGCTACGAGTGTCTGTTTAACACTTTACCATGATATAGCTCCTCTTGCTAACATATAAATATAGCCTGATGTAGACTTTCTGCTATCTTGGCATCCAGCAAAATCAGAGTCCGAATACCCAATGACCTCCAACTGTTCTGATTTTCTGTATGTGAGCATATAATCTTTTGTTTTCTGAAGATACCTCATAACCCTTTTGACTGCTATACAATGATCCATACCAGGGTTGCTTAAGTATCTGCCTAACATCCCAACAATGTACGCAATATCGGGACGCGTACATACCTGAGCATACATTAGACTTCCTACAGACGAAGCATAAGGAATCTTCTGTATTTCCTGAATTTCAAGGTTGCCTTTAGGATACTGATTGAAACTGAACTTATCTCCTTTAGTAACAGGGGTGTCTCCTGGTCTGCAGTCTTACATGCCAAACCTTTTAAGTACTTTATCGATATAGCTCTTTTGTGATAATCCAAGTATACCTCAAGAACGATCAATGTATCTGGATTCCTAATATAAAAGAGGCGTCCCCAAGATCTTTCATCTCAAAATTTTTTGATAGAAATTGTGACGCTCCAGGGTTCACAAAAGGCTGTAGTCCCGGATAAAACCCGGATTATCAAACCTGCCAAGCACCAACCACCATGCTACGACATGTTTCACCATCACAATCACTATCTCTCTAGTGGAAACAATAAATAGGTGAAGGTACAGACAGGCAAAATAGAAATAGGTAACTTTGGATATACACATAAGAATCATAAGAAATATCAAGAATGAGCCCAACTGAAATAGAATAGAATTATCTTTGAGTGTAAACTGGATCTCAAATACAATGAGTCAAATAAACAAAGTCTCACAAGAGCTCTCAACTCTAAAATAGAGTACCAATCTAGAGTCTGAAAATAATCAACTACATGTGGAGTTCTGCAATAACTACAAAGTATAATAAATAGCTAAGTGGACAACTAAGGAGTCCTATCATCCTACGACTCCCCGTGCGCCGGACTCGCTGCCTGAAAGAGGGGAAACAACAAGCTTTAAAGTGCTAGCGAGATCATCACTACCTCTCCCCAGGGGAAGGGGTAGGAGTATATAAGAAAATAGAGTCAGTACTTACATATATCAAATCATTCATATAGCTCTCTATGAAAAATAAATAGTCAAGGAAACATACTCAAATCTCTAACATAAAGAATAAATACATCATCTCGAATTACATCCGAGTAGCCTGCTCTAATATAAGAGGATGTCAACCAAACCAAAAAGAATATAACTGTCGTCCATAACGGGTGTGCCAAAATCTTAAAAGAAATACCCTGCTCGCGGGTAATCTATCATGGAAATAAAACTTATAACTGATCAAATATCTATGTGTGCATCATCTTTTGCTATAGCGATACTCTTGTAATGTTCTTACTCAATCGCTCTGCGGCAATAGAATTTATTATCTCCCTATTCCGGATACATGTAATAACGATACTATTGTAATACTCTTATTCAATCGTTCTGCGGTAATATGTTTTATCTTTCTATTTCCGGATACGTGAAAGATCAAATACTAGTCATGTGTATTTATAAATTCTAACTTGTGACAAAAGTGTGTTAATTCAACACAAACTAAGCATAAGTGCACATATCTCGTTGTGCGTGTCCGCATCTGAAGTTCACAATTATCCCAGGTGTTTAAGTTTTAACATTGTAGTTAATCATCACAAGGTCAAGAGAAACGCTCGACAAACAGAAATCAAACCAAAACCATGCACAGGCCAACCATCCCAGGTGTTTAACAAGTTTTAACTCGTAGTCCTTGATGAACTCAATCCATCACCGCTACCTCTGATTAAGTTCCTTCTGGGAGAAAAGGTACTTCAGACTCTGGTGATCTGTGAAAAGCTCGAACTGAACTCGATATAAGTAGTGTCTCCACACCTTCAGCGCGAATACCACCGCTGCTAACTTCAAATCATGAGTGTGGTAGTTTTGCTCATGCACCCTTAACTGTCATGAAATGTATGTTACTACCCTTTGAGTCTGCATCAAGACACCTCCCAAACCTGCTAATGACGCATCCGTGTATACAACAAATGTCATGTCACTTCTCGGAATAGTAAGAACTGGCACCATAGTTAACTTAGTCTTCAAGGTATCAAAGGCTTTCTGGCACTCCATGCTCCAAGTGAACTATACACCCTTCTTCATAAGGCGTGTAAGTGATACTGCAATCTTCGAGAAATCCTGAATGAACTTTCTGTAATAGCCAGCTAACCCCAAAAAGCTACGAATCTCGGTAACCGTCTTCGGCGGTTCCCAATCAAGAACTGCTGAAACTTTAGCTGGGTCCACTGTTATGCCTTCTTTGCTGATAACATGGCCAAGAAATCTGACCTCAGAAATCCAAAACTCGCACTTGCTAAACTTAGCATATAGCTGATGCATGGCCAAGAAATCTGACCTCAGAAATCCAAAACTCGCACTTGCTAAACTTAGCATATAGCTGATGCTCCCTCAAAGTCTGCAAAGCCAAAAGAAATCCAAAACTCGCACTTGCTAAACTTAGCATATAGCTGATGCTCCCTCAAAGTCTGCAAAGCCAAACGTAGATACTGCTTGTACTCCGACTCCAATCTCGAATAGATAAGAATATCATCGATGAATACAATCACGAACTGGTCCAAGTATGGACGAAAGACCCAGTTCATCAGATCCATGAATACCGCAGGTGCATTGGTCAACCCAAATGGCATGACCAAAAACTCGAAGGATCCATATCGAGTCAGAAAGACGGTCTTGAAAATATCCATTTCCCGAACCCTAACTAATGATAACCAGAACGAAGATTAATCTTCGAAAAATACTATGCTCCATATAGCTGATCTAACAAGTCATCAATCCGAGGCAAAGGATATCTATTCCGGATAGTGACTTTGTTCAACTCACGATAGTCGATACATAATCACATACTACCATCTTTCTTCTTCACGAAGAGGACCAACGCTCCCCAAGGAGAATGACTCTGACGAATAAAGCCCTGAGCTAACAACTCATCCAACTGGGCCTGTAGCTCCCTCATCTTAGCAGGTACCATACGATAGGGTGCTCGGGATATCGGGGCTATACCCGGCTGTAATTCAATACAGAACTCAACCTCTCTCACAGGAGGTAACACAGGTATGTCCTGAAAAACATCCTGATAATCTGAGACAACTCTAGTCTCACATATATCCACACTCTGATCCCGAAGCATCACCTCCTCGATGTACGCTAGTAATGACTCCGCAAACTGGTTCCCCCGAGAGGTTGCTACAACTAACTCGGACCCATCGAACGCTCGCAAACTGACTGTTTTTTTAAAACAGTCGATACTGATATGGTAGGAAGATAGCCAATCCATACCAAGAATGACATTGAATTCTGACATCCGCAACATGATCAGATCTATGAGAAACTCGGACTCATCTAGACTGATGACACATCTCCTACAGATACTTCTCTTGTAGAGATACCTCTCCTAGAGGAGTAGAGACTGATAATGGAATACCTAAAGAACGTGCTACAAGCTGAAGCTTATCCACGAAGGCATGAAAGATAAAAGAAAGTGAAATTCCTGAGTAAAACAAGTTCTGAGTTTGAAAGAAAAATCACGAAGAAAGCTCCGCTCGCACCATGATCACGTGGTACAGCTATATAGACTCTGCCGGTGATGAAAAAAAAATATATGGAACCATCTGTCCCTCAGGAAATCTCTTGGATAACGTAAATATGGTCTACTGGCCCCTTAATCCTTGGAATAACAAGTAATACTTCTATTCTCTATTGCTGGCTGTAACAGTGGCTCTGAGACTGTTGACCCTGACCTCTGTCATGCTGATCTTATGTCGGTATGTTGCGACAATCCTCCGATCTATGCCCGATCTTGTTACAAATATAATATGTATCCAAATTCCTACGCTGCTGTAGCGCTCTTGAATCATTTTGTGCTCTCTTCTTATACTGCCCTTATGCTGGTGATAAAAATCTTTACCTTGCTGCTGGGGTCTTCTAGATCCCGCAATAGCCCCTTTTTCCTTGCTATCGTCACCATACTAGTTTTGATTTCTTCACTAACTTCAGGCATATCTCTCTGCTTCAATTGAACTAGCTCTAACTGCTTGTTGAATGAGTAGCCAAAATTCTCCCAAATAAGTGATATTCACTGCTCCTGCGAAAATATGAAGTCTTTACTATCATTTGTTGCCATTCCCTGATGATGTCCTCTATAATAAAAACATTTAACCTCTGGTTTGGTATTAAATCAACGTTAAAAAAAATCTTCACATATTTTTTTTATTTATAGGCTGCACATGAATCTAGTGTGCCCTGAAACTATAATACTCTTCGTGTCTGACGCCTTTCTTATCTTACAGAACCAATCCTCCTACTCTATGGCTCTATCAATAGCTGATTGTGGTGTTGGTGTACTTATTAGTATTACCTCTTCGATAGGCACAACTGGTACAACGGATGGTGGATCTCTAAAAAATGCTACTGCTGGTGGAAACGGATAGCCTCTCGCTTCCCGAGTATTCCAAAATCTTGCTACAAACGATGTCATGAAGTCGATCAAATACTGTGAAGCTTGCTACGGCTCGGCTCCGCTTGCCCATCTCTCCAAGTACGAGTTTTACCTTGACCATATCCTTATCCCGATATTTGTAATATCAAGAGGAGGGTTTAAATGACACAGTAAAGGATATCACAAATATATATACACATATATGACATAACGTATCACGATAAGTATTCAGTAGATTACTTTTTAATCAAAGTAAGGTAGTCATAAAAAAATTATAATTTTCAAACATACGTATATAACGTCCTCACTCACTCTAAAAATTCTTAGCGGACTCTATACATGAATCCTAAGAAACTCTATTCTAGCTCTACGACTCGACACAGGATGATCCTAAGGATACTGGAACTAGAGCTCTGATACCAACTGTGACGCCCCTAGTTTCAATAAGGCTGCAGTCCAAGGTGAAACTAAGAATGTCAAACATGTCAAGCATCAAATACCATGCTACGATATGCTTCACTATCACAGTTACTACCTATCTAGTAGAATCAACAACAGGTGTAGGTATAAAACAGGCAAAAAAGAGTATAAAGAAAGGAAACTGAACAACGGATACTCAGAAGAATAATCACTACCACTGATATAAATGGATAAGTCTCTAAAAAGGTAATATCTGAACTGAATACAAATGTCTCGACATAAGAATCAAATGAAATGATATTAAGGCACATTGCATATACAAAACTAGAATAAAAACTCAAATGTTTCATAAATACATCTATTGTGGAGTTCTGACATAAACTACTAGCAAAAATTAAAAATAGTAACTAGAACAACTCCATCAAGCTACGGCTCTCCGTGCACCTGGCTCGTTACCTGAAAGTAGGGAAACAACGAGCTTCAAAGCGCTATAGCGAGTAACATCTCAACCAACCCCAGGGAAAGGGCTAGAAGGATAAGAAAATATCTAATAATACATATAGATAGCCAAACATTAACTATAAAAATAAAATAGAGGTTTGATGTTTAGAAATTTACAACACGAGCATAGGTACGTCTCCCTTAGCTCAAATTACAAATAGCTAAATACCAAATTCAAAAGTTACAACATGGAGTAATAACTCTATCTCCAACCGTAATATCAATGACTTGTCATATGTCAATTACATACCCAACTCGTGGTCTGCAATAAATAAATGTCCAAAGTATGATCTGCAATAGCTTAAAGTCTAACACGAGGACTGTAGTAGATTATAGTCCAACACGAGGACTTTGATGATTATAGTCCAACACGAGGACTTTGATAGCTTATAGTCCAACACGAGGACTTTAATAGTTTATAGTCCAACACGAGGACTTGATAGCTTATAGTCCAACATGAGGACTGTAATATGCAAATAGTATCAGAAATCACATATGTACCATTCACCCTCATGCTCCGGTGAATAAATCTAAGACTCATGTCTGAAGTCAACTCATGTATACCAATCTTAATGTATAACAAACCCATATAACCCAGATATTTTGCCAGCCACACAAACCTAAGCACAACAGGATAAAAGCAAAAAAAAATCCCCCAGCGGTCGACCGTGACTAGAGCAGAAGCTTACTTCTTATGTGCACGACATGCGGTCGACCGCCATGGTCGACCGCGTAAAAGCAGAAACCCTAGTTCAGATTTCTGTTCTATATGGTTTGATCCAAAAACTTTCGTGCGATGTTTATATACATTATCAATCCTTCATAAGTGATTTAGCATAACAAAAACATGTGAATTTCAGTCTAATCACTATAGATAAAACGAAACAAATCTTAAACATGTAAATTTCATGTCGAAATCTTAAAAAAAACAAAAATCTTTCTTACAAAACTCTTGTTAGAAATAAACTCAGATCTAGATCTGTATTAAGAATTTCGTGGGTGAGCTTTATTAACTGAAAACACGTTCTCTTTGCAAAAATACAACATATAGATCTATTTTTATACATAATCTAGTATGTTAGGCTCACAAATCACATGAAAAACATTATTAAAATATTTAAAAACATGAGTATAGGGTTGGGCGAGATGAAGCTTGACTGAGGGATGATGAACAACTCTAACAAAACGCTGGAAAAATATCCTCCTACGTCGAAAACCGCTGGATCCCGCTCAAACTCTTCAAAATCCGCTGAAATCACCAAGGAGAAGGGGTTAGGGTTTGCAAGAGGGAAGGAGGAGGCTGCTAGGGTTTTCTATGGTGAAGAAGAAGCTCTCACGAATATAATATTATATATATGAGCCCATAAACCTGACCCAAAACCCAATAAGACTCGAACTGGGAAAAACTGGCAAAACTACATACGGTCGACCGCGCAAGAGATAGAAGCTTTCTGCTTCTGCTGCGCGCCTGGCGGCTGACCGCCACGGTCGACCGCGCAGGAAATTTCCTATTGGTGCATGTTGTTTGTGTGCTGGTCTTATCACTCGATCTTTCTTATATAAATATACTCGTTTGATCCCCAAACACTTGTTATCACATTTATCTATGATATAAACATATATTTCATAAAAAAAATCATTCATTGTATTTTACAGGGTTTTATAGTTGAACTTGATCTACATATTCTAAAACCCCAACACATCAAGTTTGGGGTGAACCCGTCGTTTGACCATTCATCCACCCGTATCAATTTTAACGGTTTCGAATGAATAGAACTTTTCACATGGCTCGACGGAGGGTC
>NC_033797.1:136898120-136901488 GCF_001876935.1 Asparagus officinalis
CCGGCCGGAGCCCGGCCCGGGCTTGGCCCGAAAACCCGGGCCAGACACGGGTCCGGTCGTTGGCGCCCGGCCCGGGCCCAGACCCGGCCCGGAATAGTATTTTTTTATTTTCTTATATGTATAATATATGTATATATATATAATATATGTATATATGTATATATATAATATATGTATATATATATATAGGGAGAGGTTCAAATACAAACCTCGCTATCCTAAAAACTAAAAACTTCTCCTCTCCATTGGATCTAGATTCATCCAATGGCTGAGATTAAACCTGCGTGAGGGTAATCTGGTAAAATAAACAGCACCCAAAGAGAGGTAATTAATGCTTCTGTTGAGTTCTCCATTTCCCCATGCAATCTTACGACTCAGGCAACCCAACAGTCACGAATATCAGCTCTCGTTCATCGTCCAGCAGCTTTCAATCGTGAAATTGTCCAGCAGCTATCTCGTTCATCGTCCTTCAGATCTTCAGCTCTCGTTCAGAAATCGTCCAGCAGCTCTCGTTCATCGTTCATCGTTCTTCAGCTCTCGTTCATCGAGAAAACGTCCAGTAGCTCTCATTCATCGTTCTTCAGCTCTCTTGTTCGAAGTCCAGCAGCTGGACATTGCTCAACATTTTATGGAGATTGAAATGGAGAGCTTGAATTCAGGTGTGCATGGTCTAGTTTTTTTCATTGTAATGGAACTAGATTCAGTATTTAAAAACTTAGCCATATGACTTATTATCTTGTAGCTTACATTCTTAAACATTTTATGGAGTTTTAAATGGAGAATTTGATGCATTGAATCGAGATTTTTTCATTTGTTCTAAATGGATAGTGGTAAATATTGGTGGTCTGGATTATGCAATATGCACTCTAGTTGAATCTACTCGATTCAGTTGAGTGGATCGAGATAAACTGGGTGAATCTACTCGATTCAGTTTAGTGAATCGCGATTCACTGGATGAATTGTCTCGAGTCAGTTTTGTAAATCGCGATTCAGTTGAGGGGATCGATATTCACTGGGTGAATCTACTCGATTCAGTTGAGTGAATCGCGATTCAGTTGAGTGGATCGAGATTCACTGGGTGAATCTACGCGATTCAATTGAGTGAATCGCGATTCACTAGGTGATTCGACTCGATTCAGTTTTGTAAATAGCGATTCACTGGGTGAATCGACTCGATTCAGTTATGTAAATCGTGATTCACTGGGTGAATCTACTCGATTCAGTTAGGAAAGTGAGGGTTTTAAATTTTTTCCAATTTCTTTGATCTTGTTAGAATAAGTCAAGTAATTTTTATATTGTAAGATGTTTTCATTTGATCTAAATGGATAGCGGTAAATCCAGATTCAGTATATCAACACATATGATTGATGGTGTTTTATTTTCAGTTGTAGGCAGCAATGAACAAATTTACTAAATCCAGATTCAGTATATCAACACATATGATTGATGGTGTTTTATTTTCAGTTGTAGGCAGCAATGAACAAATTTACATACCACATGTTATAAATGCATCGGACATTGATTTTGGGGAAGATGGAATGGACGAAGTTAGCTCTATTCCTTTTGAATCACCAGGTGGTGGTATGTATTGGAAACCTCGGGTTGAAGCTGAAGTTAAACCTTATCTAAACCAAAGCTTTCGCTCACTAGAGGATGGTATAGAGTTTTACCGAGAGTATGGACGTAAAAGTGGGTTTGAGATCAGACGGCATACGGAGAAGAAACATGAGGACGGTACAGTTCTTCTTAAACACATTGTTTGCAGTAGAGCTGGCAGCAATGAATCAAAGATGGATGTTGATATTGATGAGTCTAGTAGCATTTTGAAAAAGAGAAGGAGAACTGTATCTAGTAGATGTGGTTGCAAAGCTAAGGTCGTATTTAAGTTTGATGGTTTGAAAGGATATAATGTTCTCTCATTTGTTGAAGAGCATTCTCATTCTTTGGTCTCCGGTAGTGGGAAACAATTTTTGAAGTCAAATAGAGTTCTCGGTCTCGCACATAAGAAACTTGTATTTGATGGAGCAAAAGCCAACATGGGGCCTAACAAAACATATAACTTTGCTAAAGAGTTGTGTGGAAGTTATTCTAATGTTGGTGCTACTTGTACCGAGTTTAAAAATTGGAGTAGGGATGTGAAGCTTTATATTGGTGATCGAGATGCTCAAATGATCATCGAGAAGTTCACGGCTAAGAAGGAGATGAGTGATGGATTTTTCTATGATTATGCAGTCGATGAAGGTGGTCGATTAACTCGCATTTTTTGGGCAGATGTTATTGGTCGAAGAAATTACGATGTATTTGGAGATGTGATATCATTTGACTCTACATATTCCACAAACAAGTAAGATTTTATAGTTAATCTCTTACTATTTTCAATATTGTAATTATATATCATAGTGAATCTTATATTTTTTGTATGTGATACAATAGGTACAACATGAAGTTTGTTCCATTTACTGGTCTCGACAATTATAAGAAGTGTGTTGTATTTGCAGCAGGATTGATAGCTAAAGAGGACATTGATAACTATGTCTGGATTTTTGAGGTATTCATGAAATGCATGATTCGCGAGCCAAAGTGTATTGTTACAGATCAGTGCCCTGCCATGAAGCAAGCTATACCAACTGTCTTTACAGAAGCACGTCACCGCTTGTGCATGTGGCACATAATGAAGAAATTTAACCAAAAGGTAATGAATCATGCATTCAAATATAATGAATCCTCATTAGATAAATACTGAATCTTTCGTTATATATTTATATTGTAGTTGGCAAAATGCATTTCGAAGATGGATGATTTCAAGAGGAAGATCAATGCACTGATTTGGTATATATATACAAAACAAAAACCAAAGCGTGTATGTGTGTATATGATTGAGCTTAAAGTACTAACACACATAATATAAAATCTAAAACTAATTTACCCAAGCTTGATCTTGATCTTCATTGAGCTCAACTTGGTACACGTTGCGGATGAAGCTAAACTTGGATCTTGAACTTGAATTGTACGATGCTTCACTCCACAATTCCGCTAACCTCCTCTTGATATTGTCTACAATAAATACAAAAACACAAATACTAGACAAACAACATTAGAAGTAAATTGTTTGTTAATCATCATCAAAACAAGAAGGCCAACAATCTCCCCCTTTTTGATGATGACAAACAATTTACAAAAAGGATATATGCATGAAAGAAAATGAATATATAAATTATAATATATCATGCATATATTATAAGAAAGACTATACTCACAATGTTTCTCCCCCTTTGACAACATCAAAAAGGGGACAAAATAAATAAGAGAGCGAAAGCTCCCCCTATCAATAAGCATAGGTGAGTATAAAAAGAATATATATAGGGATT
>NC_033797.1:136902488-136903782 GCF_001876935.1 Asparagus officinalis
AAACTATATGAGGAAATGTACTACATGCATCCTACACAAAGTACGGATGTACGCGAGGCGCAAAAGGCGTTGCTGCATCAGATGTGGGGCACTTTGCCACCGCCCCACATCGTAAGGCGCATGAGGCGCAATGAGGCGCGCGCCTTTGAAAACACTGGGGATATTATGTGTCAGTGACATTAAATTATTATGTTGGTGTTTTTTTAGTGTTTACCATTAGTTTATTTATGAAACATGAATCTATGAATGTTGTTTATTTATTTTTGTTTTCAATTTTCTATGAATTTAATGGATTTATTACCAATTAACTGCCTAGGCGCCTAGGCTCTAGGCACTAGGTTTGGTGCCTATACCGCCCATCGCTTTCTATAACACTACTTTATGGTAACCAAAATTGTTAGGAGCATATGAAAATACATAGTTTTTTCTTTCTTTTTTTCATTTCTTTTTGTTGGGTAAGTGGGTGGGTGAGGAGCGAGGATAAGCAAGATCTCCGACATTGTTGCTCCCCAAAACCCAAGAAATAAGAGAAAATCCCTTCACTGCCTGAAATTCAATCTAGATTTCGGTATATAACATCCATATTTTTCAACAAGATAAAAAAATCAATTTTGGTAAGAATACAATCTAAGGAAGCATTTACTAGAAACATCCATCTGTTAGGATAATCCTTTCACCATATGAACTGGAACACTTTATCTTTGGAGTTGTGCCAGACGCTATAGAGGACCTTTGTTTCAAATACAAATATTCTTAAGGAGGTAAGACACTAGGAAATATATCGACGTGGCATTTTGATTTCTTTGGCAATGGGAATTAACATTACATCAAGTCGTATTGCCAATTGAAAGACTTGTACTAGAAATAGGAAGCTCGCATGCGTGTCAGATTACAATATAGGCTTAGTCATAAAAAAATTTAAGGAGCGCAACTACTCCTGAGAAAACAGAGTTTAACCTCTAATGAGTGATGGATCATAAGTAGTCCTTAAAAAAGGTGGAAAAAATGGTTCTTATAATAACATGGAGCTAATCTCCCCTCAACATTATGGAGCTTAGATTGATCATTAAAGGAGGAACTGGATCCTAACTGGTCGCAGAATGGTGTTGGAACTTAACTGTTTGGTGTTATATACTTGAGGAGAAGAGGGAGAGTGTGGTGATGGTCGCTGGGGTGGTGGGTTTTTTCCCTTTTAATTCTTTTTTTTTTCTTTCTTTTTTTCCTTTCCTTTTCTTTTTCTTTTCTTTTCTTTTTTTTTTCTTTTTTTTTTTTTTTTTTTTGGGGGGGGGGGGGG
>NC_033797.1:136904782-136909460 GCF_001876935.1 Asparagus officinalis
GTCCTAGTAGTATCCAACAGATTGAAGAAGTGTGTAATAGACAGAAAGGTGAAGGTACTCTATTCTGGTAGGAGGTAAAAGATGGACCTATTTCTGTATTGGAGCCGAGCTCACAGCATTTTGAGACACTTCGTTGGAAAGGAAATCTTGGGGCAGCTAGATAGGGTGACAAATTTGTAGAACCGTACCTTGCTAGAGGAGGATCGGTGTTTGTTGTCAAGCAATGGTCTGCAGAAGAGTTTCTGGACAGAGGCTTCGACATATTTGGGTCATCCTATTAAAGAGTTGTCAACTGCTGTGATTGGAGGTAAAACTCCATTGGAAGATAGGTCTGATGGTGTCACTTTGGATGAGGCTTCGATGAGGAAGCCAATTTCCACATTGGGTAAAGATTACTCCAGATCATTCTGTATTGGTTGGGATTCCAGCTGAGGTGACACAGCGTGGAAGTCATTTGGATTCGGATGCAGATGATGAGTTGGGTTTTGACTCGAGTGCAGCTGATAGATGCAGTTTGGATATGACCATTGGTTCACCTCAGGTGGAGGTGTTTGAGGCCATTGGAGGTGCTATCAGACGCAGAGTTGATGATATTGGAGAAGGATTGTGAACTCTTCTATTGGATTGAGGCCTTTGGAGGCCATTTGGGTGAACTACGTTCGGCTTGATTCAAGGGTTACGTACTCTTCTATTGGATTAAGGTCGTTAGCGGCCATTTGGGTGAACTACGTTCGGCTTGATTCCTTGGGCAAGAGGATACGTAGGCAGTCTTTATGATGCAGCCGGGTTGGATTATTTGATGGGGGTGAGATCGATTTGGTGAGTTGATACTGACATTTGGAGAGTGTTTGCATTCTCATTTGGGTTCTCGACTTGTTATGGATTGAGTCTGTTGTCGTGAATTATTTCACGGTGTACTGGACACAACAAGTGAGACATTTGGTTTAGTTGGTGTCGGCTCAGTTTTGAGAAAACTTCACCGAGGTGGAGAATTGTGAACGAAGTGGGGCCCCACCCACGTGATGTTTGGTGCGGATGCTTGTTTGAGGGTTCGTTCGTGTGTGCGGATGATGTGCGGCTTCGTGTGTGCGGATGATGTGCGGCCCACGAACGAATAAGCTATAGCCTATAAATTCTCTAACTATTCTAGGGTTTCGTGCGCGTAGTGAGGGGGTGCGACTTTTGTTTGTTGGCTGCGGCTTGGTGAGGAAATCGCAGACAGAAAAAAAAGTGCAGTTTTTCTTCTCCTTTGGCAGTGTGCAAATCAGAGGTTTTGTGAAGAGAAAAAAAGATTTTTGAAGGCTGACATTTTCTTGTGAAGAAAAGCAAGGAGTCTATTTGAGGGTTTAGATTGTGAGAGTTGTAAACCCATTGTATTCTTTTTCTCTTTAATAGTAGATCCCCCCTCCTTGCCCTGTGGACGTAGGCAGCTTGCCGAACCACGTAAAATTGATTGTTTGAGTTTGTGGCCATTGTAATAGTTTTAGGATCCCTCGATGCGCAGTCCTAGAGCTGACGAGAGGAAGAGCAAATATCCCACTTTGATGGGATATTAGGCTTTCAGATTCTTGTTCCCTTTGAGAAACAAGAATTCTTATCGATCTTTCTCTCTTATTGTGCACCAGAAACTCTGTCGAAATTTCCGCTGCGCACAACATATATCACTAGTTTTCTTATATTTTGTTGGTCGTCTATACATACATGTATCAACTCTTTCTAGTTTACTTCTATTCCAGATGTAAATGTGCTGATTATTTATATCTTGAATTTTCCTGTTAATTGGATCATTGGTCATTGTATTTTTCCTAATTTGACCTCGTATCCATGTCTTGATTGCTTAGATGATCGATTATGTAATTAAATAGTAATTGGACCGATACTCGCTATAATGCTTTTGTTAATTGACATAACGTATTTTAAAGACGCAACATACAAAAAATTCATGATCATTGACATAAAAAGATTTATTGCTATGCATAATATCTTCACCACTTACAAAACTAATAATTGGTGACATGTTGGGCAACTTGTATCCAATAATTATATTGCATTTAGCAGTTCGTTCTTTGAAAATATCAACTTATGACATATTTGATAAGTTATATTGCTTGAAGTGAATGAAAATATACAGCTTAAAATGACAAAGGTGTTAGAATTGGCTAGCAATCCAATTAGTATTTAGTTACATTACTATTCATCCAAACAATTGAAACATACGCATAAAGGTGAATTAGGATATAAATATAGTAACAAATGATCCAATTAATGCTGATTATTATTTTTCTATGAGTCTCCAACTTGTTATAATTTAGAGATACATAGATGATATGCATAAAAAAAGCCAAATTGTTTAACATATTAGAAATTATTACATTGTTAGGTCTTGTTAGTTTCAGGCTTGCAATTTCAATTTTCTAATATTTCATCAGTCATCCCTTCTTACATTGAACACGTCTCAACTGGAATTTTCCTTAAATTTTCTTGGATCCATTTATTATATACAACTAGTGTGCACCTCATGCAAAGCACCGCCCTCTACTTTTTTAAACACTGCATTTTTAACTTGCCTTCCTCTAAGTTTTTATACATTTGATTTAATTATTGTATGTTTAACATTAGATATCATATATACTCCTCTATATTTAAAGAAAGATCCAAGTTTTAATACATTCAATTTAGAAATCATGTTTATTTCTCTATACTTAAAAAAGGATCCAAGTTTTAATACATTTGATTTAGAAATCATATATACTCCTCTATGCTTAAATAAGTTTGCAAGTTTCACTGTTTATAATATAGTAAATTACTGTAGCATAAATAATAACTTCAGTTACAGAGGAGCAGATTTGATTTTATGCTTATGCTACAACAAATTACTATAGCATAAATAGTAACTTCTAGTTTAGGGAACCAGATTTAAGTAATTGTTCATGCTACAATTATTATAGCATTAATATAGAATAAACAGTAATTCTTTATATTCTCCTTTAAATATAGAAGAATAGTTCTCCACATGATCTCGCTCTGATTTTGATCAACTAGAGGGCATTGTTCGACAAATCGTATGGTGGTCACATCAAGATGCATAGTAATTGATCAATATTTTAGTTTTCAGTCAATAAGTAATACCAAACCTCTTGTACGTGTACCTTAATTTCTAGCTATCTACTCACAATAAATAATTCTTAAAATAACGATATATATCTCGTTGACGGACTATAAAATGACACGCGTTAACTATGAAATGCTTAGAGATAAATCTCGAACCCAAAATTATGTGACAAGACTACGAGCTAGACATGTATATTTACGATAGCCATTAATCTAGGTTAAGTTTTAAGAAAATGACACGTAGCTGTTTATCCTTACGGGTCCAAAATATTCTAATAAAATAAAAGTATGCCTTGGTGCTATTTTCCTTTGATCCTCAAACTCACATATTTTCAATTTAATATGTTCAATAATAATATAAATAAGGGAAACTTGGTCAAATCGTTATATCTCAAAAGAAAGAGGACATGTTAAGTAAAATGTTTACCTTATGATAATCCAAACCCAAAAAGGAGTCTATGAATATTTTTATTTAGGGAAAAATGCTTCCAGCCCCCAAAAGCTAAGAAAACGTGCCCCCCCTAAGACTTTGTCAACGGGAGTTTTGTTCTAAAAAATAAAGATTTTGTTCTCTGAGCCCCCGAAACACAAAACCCAAGAGATTAAAATATGTGAAGATCATAATACCATTCTCTCTCTCTTTCTTTTTTTTATTAAAATATAATGAGGATTATTTTATTAATTTTATTTTCTCTCTCTCTTTATCATGATGTACTAAGATGATAGTTGAAATCCAAGAGATTAAAATATGTGAAGATCATAATACCATTCTCTCTCTCTTTCTCTCTTTTTATCATGATGTACTGAGATGATAGTTAAAATGATTGATGGGGATTATTTTATTATTTTTGTTTTTTATTATTTTCGTTGTTTGTATTGGGAGATTGTTAAAGTTACAGGTTAATTGTTAAGGTTACGAGTTAATTATTAAGGTTATTGATCCTCTCTCTCTCTCTCTATCATGATGTTACTGTAATGATGTTGAAATGATTGAAGGAGATTGTTATTTTATTATTTTTGTTTTTTATTATTTTCGTATTTTTAGAATATTCGTTGTTAAGGATAATGATTGGTTGTAAAAGTTATGCATTGATTGTTAAGGTTACGGGTTGGTTGTTAAGGTTACGGGTTTGTTGTTAAGCTTATGGGTTTGTTGTGTAGGTTACGGGTTTGTTGTTAAGATTATGGATTTAATTGTTAATGTTACGGGTCAATTGTTAAGGTTATAGGTTTAATTATTAAGGTTACAGGTTTAATTGTTAAGGTTACAGGTTTAATTATTAAGGCTACGGATCAAGTATTAATGTTACGGGTTTAATTGTTATGGTTACGAGTTTAATTGTTAAGGTTACGGTTTAATTGTTAAGGTTACGAGTTTAATTGTTAAGGTTACAAGTTTAATTGTTAAGGTTACGGGTCAATTGTTAAGGTTATGGGTTTAATTGTTAAGGTGTTAAGGTTAGGGTTTAATTGTTATGGTTACGAGTTTAATTGTTAAGGTTACGGTTTAATTGTTAAGGTTACGAGTTTAATTGTTAAGGTTACAAGTTTAATTGTTAAGGTTACG
>NC_033797.1:136911020-136919981 GCF_001876935.1 Asparagus officinalis
GCTAATCAGCTCGCATGCGTCAATCAACACGCGCGCGTCAATCAGTTCATGTGCGTCGATCAACACGCGCGTGATAATCAATTTGTGCATGTCGATCAACACGCGCACGTTAATCAGCTTGCACGCGTCAATCAACATGCGTGCGTCAATCAACACGTGTGTGTCAATCAACACGCGTTCGACGGTCAATTCCGCAACGAAGCGTACAAGTCAACAAGACGATCAATTACGCAAAACGGTAGAAAATACAAGTCCCGGAAAGACCAGAAAACACTAGAGCTTAGCAAAAATTCGAAACACCGCGTCCGCGCGGATCGGACCGCGTCGACCCGCGCCCGCGCGGGTCGGACCAAGCCGACGATCAATTACGCAAAACGGTAGAAAATACAAGTCCCGGAAAGACCAGAAAACACTAGAGCTTAGCAAAAATTCGAAACACCGCGTCCGCGCGGATCGGACCGCGTCGACCCGCGCCCGCGCGGGTCGGACCAAGCCGACCCGCGCAAGCGCGGGTCAGACTTGCCCCCGCGCGCTACTTCAACCCATGTTCGGTTTTTTGACGGTTTTCTCGGGATTTTTCAGTTCCAGAGGTTCCTAACTGACTTGATATCATCCCCAAACGTGGTTAGGCTGTTGTTAACTGAAGATAGAGCCAAATCACTTGTTCTCATCCAAATAACCGCTTCTGAAGCCCTATAAATACAAGCCTAGGGCCTCCTTTCAGCGGGACGATTGATTATCAAGACGAGGAGGTGCTGCCGGATTGTGGAGTCAAAGGAGCATGAATTTCAACGAGGGTTGACAGATCTTGGCGAGTTCTTCGGCATAAAGAAGGAGAGTTCAAGAGATCCGACGCCCGTTCCCGTCCGTCCCTTGAGATTAGGCTTGGTCTTAATCTCGAGAAGAGCCCTGATTTCGCTTGGTCGATCTCAGCGCTTCAAATCAAATACTTCCTCAGTGAAGACGAAACTCTGCCGAATTTTCCATCAACCGGGTCCAGATCTAAGACGGTCCATGGATAAACCCCGGCACAGGCAAAGATCCCACGCAAAGCAGCGGGTGATAAACGTCCTATGCGTTTGTTTTGACGAGAGTCGTAAACTTTTGTTTTCATTGTGTAAAAGTCTTATAAAAAGACAGTCTTTATTTGTTTTCATTGTAACGATCGAAGTTGTAATGAATACCGCAATGAATACATTAATTTTCGACGCAAAAAAACTGGCGACCACAGTGGGAGGCAACAGCTTCGCTTCCGAAGCTGTCGTGTCGCAACCTCGGATCTGCATCCCGGTTGAAGAAGTGATCGAATACGAGTTCGACCAACTGAAGTTCGAGGAATATCTGTCGTCCTCCTCCTCCAGATCCTCCGCCTCTTGCAAGTGAAGGAAGATCAACGCCCCCGTTGTTGTGGTAGCTGAACCTTGCAACGCCCTTCCGGCCTCCAATGAGTCCGGATCTGCAGATCGCCACCCCTCCTCAATCAAGGAGTTAAGTACAGAAGGCGCGCCTATTTTATCGAAGAGAACTCGTCAAAGGCAGCACCAACGCTGTGCGCGCCAACTCGCTAGAGCCTTGGAGTCAATTGACGGGATCCGTTACGAGACGGATCTGAAAATTAGGCAACGCCAAGCACCCTAACAGCGGACAGATGTCCTCCCCTCCAAACCAATAGCAAATGAATGGATCCAAATCAAAAAGATCCGTTCAACTCTGGAGGAGCGAATTCAAAAGCGCTGCGCGCTTGCGCGCACGTGAATTCTTGTGCAAAAAGCACAAAAGATGCAGAAGAAGGACATAGCTAAGAAACAACCAAGACTGCATCAAACTTGGAGGCCAAAATCCAAAACGGCAGCCGAAAAGATCGAGAATCGCGGGTCACTTGAATCCGACCCGCCGGCGCGCGGGTCACTTCAATCCGACCCGCCAATTTGCAGGTCACTCAGGTCACTTGGATCCGACCTTCCAAATCGCAGGTCACTTGGATCCGACCTTCCAAATCGCAGGTCACTTGGATCCGACCTTCCAAATCGCAGGTCACTTGGATCCGACCTTCCAAATCGCAGGTCACTTGGATCCGACCCTCCACTTCGCGGGTCACTTGGATCCGACCTTCCAAATCGCGGGTCACTTGAATCCGACCCTCCAACCCGTCGGTCACTTAAATCTGACAAACGCTAGGGTCGAGACAGAAGACGTTCTGCACCGGTTACGTCGATCCCTTCGAGTTCCGTACCTCTGGTGGAGCCCCACGACAACATGGATTTGTCCCGATTCAAGGTGAGGATAGTTGATCGCCTGGGTCCTTTGCATGAGGATCGAGGCAAAGTTTTGATCGAAGGACACTTGGGTCCGATGATTGAACCCCGAACGACTCGTCGAGCTGGGGGTCGCACACGCCCTCGCAACAATTTCAAGCCTTCGTATAAAGGGAAAACTCCAGTTTTTACCCACCTGGGGGTGTGTATTAAAATCCAATAGCCCGTCAAAAGTTCACGCTTACAAATGCGTGACTCTAAACGCGTGACTCTTGAGAACGCCAACAAGGAGTTGCATACTCAGAAGAAAACGCGTAAGATAAACGAGCGCATTATACCTGAGGATTCATGTAAACAGTCGATAGGTTACTCCGACGGTAACGTCGATGAGTTGTACTATCGGGCTGGGGGTATGAACAAGTCTCGGAAGAGAAGTACCCGGGAATTGGAGTCTTACTGCCCGTGCGCTAAAATAATCAGGACAATATTATCAGCATGTAGCTGCCCCAAGACCGCTCCGCAGAGGGTCTCAGTATTTGAGAGGATCTCCAACGGAATAGCTAGGTCCAAACCAAAGCGTCTCCGTAAGAAGCGATCGGCTGTTCATGATAACGAACTTCCAAAAGTCACAATTAACATGGCTGATAAGGGAAAGTCGATTCGACCTTCTAGCTCTGACCCTCTCGTATCGCATCGTCTGACTCGGCTACGCGTAGGGTCTACTAGACGTAGGGACTACCAAAGAATGCAGAGAGGTTTATCATCGGATGATGAAGCATCAGATGCTAACTCGGCAGTCGCTTCTGACAATACGGTATCTAGCCCGGGACAATCTCACGAAGTGTTCATGACGGCTATGCGGCGGATGAGGGAAGAACATGACCAACAAATCCGAGCTTTGTCGAATCAAATTGGTGAATCCAGCCGTCGCAACACTGCTAACCAAGCAAATAGCGATTCAGATATAGATGAACGTCTCAATCCTGATAACCCTCCCATTGACCAAAACACTGGGGGTGACTCCACTAAAGATAACAACGCTGGGGGTGGTTCCACCGAAAATGACAATGCCAGGGGTGGCCGTGTTATTCCTCTTTCAAATCGTCCGAGGCCCGACACGAGTGAGGATGAGAAAATGAAAGATCTCGAGAGCAAAATCAACGCTCTAATGTCTACTCGAGAGGTGAAAAGGACCGGCATTCCATGTCCCTATCCAAGAGAATGGGATTCGATCCCGTATCCGGCGAAGTTCAACCTGATTAACTTCACGCCGTTTGACGGGAAGGGTTCGCCCACACAACATCTGATCTACTTCAAGTCCCACTTGGGCATGATCTCCGGCAATGAAGCCTTGATGGTTCGGTCATTCGTTGGCACCCTTCGCGGGTCAGCCTTCGATTGGTACCGCCGTCTCAAGCCCGGAAGTATTAACAACTGGGACGATATGGAGAACTCATTCCTTGGTAACTTCTTTGATGACGACGACGAGGTATCCATCAGGACACTTTTCGATGAGAAACAAGAAGATGACGAGACAGTCGACGACTTCGTCAAGCGCTTTCGGAATAAAGCAATGAACTGCCGAGATCCGATCACGGAGGACTTCATCCTCCAGACATGTCATAACAACCTATCTATTGAGATATTAGAAGTTATGGGAGTCGCACCGTCCAACACTTGGAAAGAGTTGAAGACGCGCGGAGAGCGGGCCGAACGCTTCCTCCGAAGGAAGAAAGCCGAGAGGAGCCAACCGACGGCGAATCTTCCGAACTCAAACTTCGCCTCCCGTGGTAAAGGAAAGGCACATGCAGCGGTTGTAGACGTTAATCAGACATCGCAACAACCCCAAAGGCAGCAAAATATTTCGGATCCGAGACTCCAAAAAGAGTACTCCTTCAAGGACGAAGATGTTCCGGCTATTTTCGAGTCCATCCTTGAAAATAACAAGATCAAGCTACCACCTATCCCAGATCAGGAGGAAGCTGATAATACTGCGGATCCGAGGTACTGTGCGTACCATAGGAGGATCCTTCATCCTACCAAGGCTTGCTTCGCTCTTAAGAATAGCATCCAAACCTTGGTTGAAACCGGCGTTATATCGCTCAATTGAGCCGAATGAAAACTCCAGTACACGAGTATAAACTGCTTCTTAATACTCCAATAGGTATATGAGTCTAAACTATTCCCACTCTTGACGGGAAGTTCCTGGAGAATTTTTACATGTAATATTCTTAAGGATAACCCGATCATGCAACTGAATACAATGGTAAACCCAGCTTCACAAAGGAAGCTGGAGTGGATAATTTATGTAACAGGAAGTTTCCAGAAGAATGTTAAATATAATATTCTTAGGGATAACCTAATCATTATGAATAAAGTGATAAACACTAAACTCTTATTATGATTTCTGAACACTCTTTTGCTGAGACGAGATTCGATCACTTCATTGGATCAATCTTCCCTCACAAAACTCCCATTGGTATTCGACGACTCATAGTCTTCCACTATAAAATCCCTCACTGATCAAATTTATTGACAGTGGGTCCACTAAAATTCTTTCTGGTTTAATCCATTCAAACTTCCGTTATGTCCGTGCACTCAACACTTTCATGGTTAGAGTCCGGATATAATGCTTGGAATTTTAATCTGTCCATCCTTGACAAATTGTCGAACCCCTTCGTGTTAAGTCCCTATCACTTAACACCAGGAACCCCATCTGAGTGATTTGTACAAGTCAATACTCCCACTATCCACTTGGTCAACCTTCCTACAGTTAGGACCACAGTCAAAATCCCCTCTCGATTCCTTCAATGAACGAGAGGTCTACAAATCGAGTGATCAAACATTCCTACAGTTAGGGTCGCCTCAAACCTCCCACCTGGTCAAACCTTCCTATAGTTAGGACCACAACTATAATCTCCTCTCGATTCCTTCTATGAACGAGAGGTCCACTTTCAAATCGAGTGATCAAACCTTCTTACAATTAGGATAACCTCAAACTCCGCCTTTGTCAAACCTTCCTACAGTAAGGACCAAAACCACAATTCACTCTCGATAAACGAGAAACTCACCTTTAGTTCGATAATCAAACCTTCCGACAGTTAGGGTTATCCCAACCTTTTCGATTCTCGGAGTGGAGATCCCACTCCTAGTTTCACCTTTCCGGATTCTGGGGGTGGAGATCCCACCTCGAGTTTCCTTTTCAACTGGAGATAGAATATAAAATTCTTCCTCTTCAGCTTTGGGAGATAGGATATAAAATTCTTCCTCTCCCGTATCGGGTTCGTCTTTGCCCCAGGAGAAGACACCAAATTTTCAAACTCCTAAAATCCGTGCTTCACAGGCACGGGGTATTTTATCCCGAAGCCTAAGTAGGGATAAGTCAACGCCTAACACGCGTTGCTGGTTAAATCCAGTCTGGGGCATTTTATCCCGAAGCCTAAGTAGGGATAAGTCAACGCTTAACCCGCGTTGCTGGGTGGTTCGTTCCATAAAAAATGACCGAGTCTACATATTCAGCATCATAGCAACAAAAATCCATGCCTTTTATGCATGGGGAATTTTATCCCGAAGCCTAAGTAGGGATAAGTCAACGCCTAACACGTGTTGCCGGTTAGTTCTTAACCGTAAAAAGAACAAAAGCCCACATATTCGATATTATGGCAAGTCGTTATTCATAACGTCAAAATCCGTGCTTCACATGCGCGGGGAATTTTATCCCGAACCCTAAGTAGGGATAAGTCAACGCCTAACTCGCGTTGCCGGTTTAGTCTTTCACCGATTGAAGAAGACACCAGAATTCTAATCTGGGGACTTTTATTCCGAAGCCTAAGTAGGGATAGGTCAGTGTCTAACACACGTTGCCGGGTAGCCTATTCCTGTAACAATGGCGAAGTTTACGTATTCAATATCGTAGCATCAAGTCTAAGGGAGTTCATTCCTTTAGCACAACGTCACGTGCGGAACGGACTTAAACAATCCGCATGCAAGCCCGATTCAAACGGTAATCGGTAAAGGCACGCCAAATCCGTTGAAGGCTGAGGGTTTGCCAAAAACCTTAAAGTCTACGTCTGATACACGTCGCTGTTTAGTCTTTTCACAGGAGAAAGACGAAGTCTACGTATTCAATATCGTAGCACTAAAAGAGTTAACTCTTTTAGCATAACGTTACATGCGGAACGGACTTAAACAATCCGCATGCTAGCCCGACTCAAACGGTAGTCGGTAAAGGCTTATCAAACCCGTTGATGGCTGAGAATTTGCCAAAAATTCTATAAATACGAGTCATTAACGTATCAGCTTCATTAGTTGGTCTCATGACTTGAACATCCAACAAACTTCAGGATAAGATCCACACGTGCAGATGAATCAGCTTTAATAGTTGGTCCTGCAGCCCAACATTCGGGACCGTCACGCTCCAATGCCTTAAGAGCTTAAACTGTGTAGACTCCAGCAAACGTACGAGTATAAACTGTGTTAATGCCGGTCAACGCGTTACAGTAAAGATCGATGCCGGTCAACGCATCAGCAATTTCGCCAAAATAAGGCAAAAGATGACTCCAAGGATTCCAGTTACAATCAGATATGAATTCCCGACGGAGAGGATCAGTTCAAAGTCAACTCAATGGTACGAGTTAAGTTCAGAAAGTTACACACCAATCTCAGTTCAATATTTCGACAGCGGTCAGACGATAAACGCAGCGCCGTAAAAACTTCACCTATTCGACGAAACAATAAATAGATTGAAGACTGAAGAAGTTAAGAATTGAGATAGTTCAAGGTCACTCTACGAAATTGAGGAGATGGCCTATCTTATCCAAAGCATTTCAGACTCCTTAATAAAAGAATGAGTCTGGAATACTTTAGAGGGGGTATCTGTAGGCGTATAAAAATACCTATAGGTGTCCGTACACAGCTTGAGACAGAGAGAAGACGACAAACATCGTTATCCGAGTCTAAGAGGATTATCTGACGCCGACAAGCGCCTGAAGCAAAACAGCGAATCAAGTGACCTACACGCTCGACAGTCAGCTCGTGCGCGCCAATCAGCTCCCATGCGTCAATCAACACGCGCGCGTCAACCGACGCGCGTTCTACAGTTAATCCCGCAACGAAGCGTGCAAGTCAACAAGACGATCAAATATGTAAAACGGGGAAAAAAATACAAGTCCCGGAAAAACCGAAAAACACGAAAGTCAGCGAAGCCCAAAAGCGCGCCGCGCGGTACGGACCAAACCGAACTTCAACCCATGTTCGGTTTTTTAACGGTTTTCTCGGGATTTTTTAGTTCCAGAGGTTCCTAACTGACTTGATATCATCCCCAAACGTGGTTAGGCTGTTGTTAACTGAAGATAGAGCCAAATCACTTGTTCTCATCCAAATAACCGCTTCTGAAGCCCTATAAATACAAGCCTAGGGCCTCCTTTCAGCGGGGCGATTGATTATCAAGACGAGGAGGTGCTGCCGGATTGTGGAGTCAAAGGAGCACGAATTTCAACGAGGGTTGACAGATCTTGGTGAGTTCTTCGGCATAAAGAAGGAGAGTTCGAGAGATCTGACGCCCGTTCCCGTCCGTCCCTTGAGATTAGGCTTGGTCTTAATCTCGAGAAGAGCCCTGATTTCGCTTGGTCGATCTCAGCGCTTCAAATCAAATACTTCCTCGGTGAAGACGAAACTCTGCCGAATTTTCCATCAACCGGGTCCAGATCTAAGGCGGTCCACGGATAAACCCCGGCACAGGCAAAGATCCCACGCAAAGCAGCGGGTGATAAACGTCCTCTGCGTTTGTTTTGACGAGAGTCGTAAACTTTTGTTTTTATTGTGTAAAAGTCTTATAAAAAGACAATCTTTTTTTGTTTTCATTGTAACGATCGAAGTTGTAATGAATACCACAATGAATACATTAATTTTCGACGCAAACAGTCTGCAAGAGACAAAACTCAATTCCATTAGAACTACCACTCTTAAGTCCTTAGGGAGTGGTTCCATCACCTCCTGGATGTCTTTAGATGTTGTTGAGTCTAGGGGAGGAGTTCTTCTTGGCTAGAATGACAACATTTTCTCATGTTCCTTCTCATCAATAGATATCTTCTCTGTGACAGCTTTTCTTACTCATTCTCCGTCTAATTGGACTTTTTCTGTTACCTCGGTTTACGCCCCCTGTAATTCCTCAGATAGAGAGGTTTGTTGGTGGGAACTCAGTAGAATTAGGTCCTCTCACTCCCTCCCCTGGGTTGTTTTTAGGGACTTTAACATGAAACTCAGTTTGGCCGAAAGAAGTGGGCGTTCAGGTTCATATAAGGACATTGAGATGTTTAAAAAACTTATTGTTTCTCTCCATCTTTCTGATCTTCCTCTGAGTGGGAGAAACTTCACGTGGTCTAACTGTAGATCCCCTCCAGCGCTTGCTAGGTTGGATAGATTTCTAGTGTCCTCTGATTTCGTATCTAAATTCCCTCTTTTGGTCCAATTCGCATATCAAGCTCCTTGTTCGGATCATTGTCCAATCATCTTAGACACATTCCCTCTTTTGGTCCAATTCGCATATCAAGCTCCTTGTTCGGATCATTGTCCAATCATCTTAGACACATTTTCCCCTCATCCAATTCCCCTCTTTAGATTTAAAAAATTCTGGCTCTCAGATCCTTCTTTCATTCCCTTCATTTCAGCCAGTTGGAGTTCCTTTTCTTCTCATAACAACTCTTTT
>NC_033797.1:136919995-136969078 GCF_001876935.1 Asparagus officinalis
ATCAAATGGTGGAAAAGAAACTGTCTTCACTCCCATCATCTCCTCTCTTCTTCCCTTGTGGCCCAGCTTGATTACCTCAACTTGATTGAAGAATCCAGAGCCTTATCTCCCTCAGAAATTCAATCTAGAAGTGTTTTGAAAGACCAACTTCTTTCCTTAGCAAATGCTGAAGAAATAAAATGGAAGCAAAGGTCTAGAATCTAATGGTTGAGAGAGGGAGATAATAATACCAATTTTTTTCATAACTTTGCCTCTCACAGAAGAAGGAAAAACTTTATTCCCTACCTTATAGAAAATGATTCTATCATCTCAGCAGAGCCAGATATAAAAAGGGCTTTCTTTGACTACTTCTCCAACCTCTTCAGTCATCCTCTAGATTCTAGGCTATCAGTTGACTGGAATTTTTTATATTCGACCTTTCCTCTCTAGATCTCCCCTTCTCTTCTGAAGAAATTAAAGCAGCAGTTTTTGATCTCCATCCAGAAAAATCTCCGGGCCTGATGGTCTTCCCTTGCTTTTTTATCAATCTTTCTAGAACTCAATAGAGGTTGACATAACAGCTTTCATTCAAAACTCCTTTTCCATCCCCAAACTCTTCATAACATCAATTATTCATACATCTATCTCATTCCCAAGAAAGAAGGTGCATGTTCCCCCAAGTATTTTAGACCTATCAGTCTCATTAATAGTTCTTGTAAAATCTTCTCTAAAATCCTAGCTAATAGACTTAGCAGAGTCATCCATCTCCTTATAGACCCCTCTCAGTCAGCCTTTCAAAAAGGTAAATCTTCTCTTGACTCCATTCTGCTATCACATGAAATGATCAATTTCTGCTCTTCAGGAAAAAATGATATTTGTGCTATTAAAGTGGATTTTTTTCAAAGCTTTTGATTGTGTAAATTGGAACTTCCTCCTTTCCCTTCTTGAAGCCAGAGGTTTCAGTAAAAGATGGTGTCTCTGGATCAAACACATCCTATCCTCCTCAAAATCTGCTGTATTGGTTAATGGTTCCCCAACCAAATTCTTTTCATGTCATATGGGATTAAAACAAGGTGATCCCTTTTCCCCTATGCTTTTTCTTTTGGTGGCTGATGTTTTAAATAAAATGATCTTTTCTAGTGCTGCTTCTGGAGATCTCTCTGATCTTCAGTTGAAAGGAGAACTAAACAACATCAAGGTCCTTCAATTTGCATATAACACAATCATCTTTTCTAAAGCTTCTACTGAAGATATGACCACTCTTAAAGCTATCTTTCTCATATTTGCAAATATTTCTGGTCTGGCTATGAACTCCAACAAAACTCATCTCTATTACCTTGGTAGATCTCCTCGCAAGGGACTTCATTTTGCCAGACACCTCAATTGCTCAGTGGGATCTCTACCTTTCTCCTATCTTGGTTTACCTCTCAAAAAAGGATCTTTATCTAGAAGAGATTGGCTTCTACTTTTAGATTCGTTCTCAAAAAATCCGTCTCTTTGGAAGACCAAATCCCTATCTCTAGGGGGACGTCTCACTTTGGTCAATTCAGTTCTTTCCTCCATCCCTCTTTATTTTCTCTCTTTCTTCAAATTCCCCTCGTGGCTTATTCAAGCTATTGACAAAATTAGAAGAAATTTCCTCTGGAACGGGAGTAATCTACCCTCCAAAGTCAAGTGTCTGGTTGCTTAGAATTCTGTTTGTAGACCGAAACTAGAAGGAGAGCTGGGTGTTATCAATTTTCATGTTTTTAATCTAGCCCTTCTATCCAAATGGATTTGGAAAATTTTTAAGAGGTATTCCTTAATCAGTAAAGTGATCTTCTCCCTATATTCTAAGGACGACTCTAACCCTATCGTGCATCAACCTAAATCCCAAGCATCAAAACTGCTCAAAGATCTCTTCTCTTCAAATTCAGCCTTCTTCAGCTTTGCTAGATGGAATGTAGGCAATGGCAAGACTTGCAGGTTCTGGTATGACAAATGGTCTAGTCCCAACTCACTGTGCAGCCTCTTTCCGAAGGTTTTTACTCTTGCTTTCTCCAATGGTAGTAGCATCAAATATCAGGGTCTTCACTCCAATCAAGGTTGGCAATGGCATCTCATTCTCAAAAGAGGTACTAATCCTAGAATGCATAGAGAAGTCCAAGATCTCCTCTCCTTCGTTGATCCTTTTGCTTGTGGAACTACCTCTTCTCAGGATACTCTATATGGTGGCCTCTTCATCCATCAGGAATATTCTTAGTAAAATTTTTCTACTCAGTTCTAATTTCTGGAGGATGTAAATCAAGATTCTTTAAATTCATTTGGAAATCTCCTATCCCTCTGAAAGCAAAAGTCTTCTTCTGGCTTGTCAGCAAACAAAAACTCAATATCAGGGCCAACCTAGTCTCCAAGGGATGGAATGGTGATCCGAGGTGTCTATTTTGCAATTCAGATGTTGAGACTCAGGACCACTTATTCATCTCTTGTCCTTTTGCATCATCTATCTAGTCCACCCTCTTCCTAAGTATCAGTGCTGTCTCTTGGCCTCTTTCCATGAAGGACTTGATCCTCCTCAACGACTCTTCAGTTTTCAACAGTAATATTAGATGTATTTGGAAAATTGTGCTTCCATGCTGTTGTTGGTGGATTTGGAACAGTCGTAACTTCCTCATTTTTAGAGATATCCAGCATAACTCTGACCTTATTGCAGCTAATGTGGCTAGATATACTCTCCTTTGGGTAGGTGCTCATGAAGATAGGTTGGCTAAAAGGATCCGTAGGGCAGCTATCAAGCTGCAGTTTGAAGAAATAGCGAAGAAGAAAGCAGCAGTGGAAGTGGGAGACAACTTCTCCGCAGACTAGCTCCTGCGTTGGTTGGTTCTCCTTTTGGTTTTTTCTTGTTGGGTTGATATTTTGAGAATTGGCATCCTCTTGAAACTCTCTTAGTCTCTTACCTTTTTTCCGTAGCTTTCTTAGTTTAACGGTGTTGTGATTCCTTTTGTAACTACTAGTATAGGCTGGTGATGTTTAATTTTTTTGCTCTTCTTTCTTTTCTTCTTTTGGTGCGCCTTCTCCTTCTGTGGAAAGGGTTGTAAATTCTCTGTTAGTTTTTTCTAGAATATATATATATATATATATATATGAACAGGAAAGCTTTTCCTGTTTTTCAGTTAAAAAAAACGAAATCATATGGATTTATAGTAGACGACCCATAAATATGACGTGATGAAGTTAATAAAGCTTACAGAGTTGCAATCTAATAAACTACTATGGTTTTATGATATTATTTTTCTATCTGTAGGTAAATAGATAATCATCCACCTTCCCTCTCAGAGTTTTTTTTTTAGATGATCCGTCGTTGTTTGTTTCTATAATTTTAGATGAGATTCAGATTAATATGTCACATTGTATCCCTGTTGCCTTTATTTCACGGCCTCTTCATTTTAATTCGAAAACTCCAGATAGAGAAAAATCCAAGCTTTTAATAGACAAAATAGCATATTTCTTTGGTTAATATATATCAACGGTATTACTATAGCTAGTTCATAAATTGATACAAAGCATAATTACAAGGAGACTTTAGTATCGGCACTCAGTTTGTTCCTCGCGTCCCACATATTTTGTTGTACGCAGTGGCCGTTAATATTAATGTTTTGAAGTCGCAGCGGACAAGATGGGATCTTCGGGTCAGTTCTATGCGTGTGTTTCTACGGACATGATCTGATACGAGCTTACGCATCCAATAAGTGCGGTCAAATGTTTGGGTTGGTTACGTTATAAATCTATTATATTTTATAAAACCATTTATTAGTGTTAGCATCTTTTGAGGGGTAGGCAACGTACACGCTCCACCAATTGAGGGGTTTTTTTATTAAATTTTCTGGCAAATATATGTTAGTTGTTTGTCAATGACAGGTATAGGGTTGGATGAGAGAAGTTTCCACCTCAAGGGAGTTTATGAAACACCCTAAAAGTTTAAAGGGTTTTGTGTTATAAAAATATTAGGAGTCGGATCTTCCCTACCAGCGTGAGAGAGATAATAAAGATGGAAAAATCAATCACGAAAGATATAGATTTTTACGTGGCTCGCCCGCACTAGAGCTTCTTTTCTTTATCTAATAAAGTTATAATTGAGGGGGGGAGGGCATTTTGCGTTGAGAAACCTAACTATTTGATATGATTATGGTAGATATTTTGTTTATCAGTATATTGATAATTATTGCTTTGATTCATGGATATATAATATACTTGATATGTACTTGACAGGTATCTCTATATGCTTTAAATATTTTGTGTGGAATAAAACTTTATGCTGCATACTAATTATTTGGTATAACAAAATGTTATAACATTAATCGTATAGACATGAGATATTTTATCTATTTTATTATGATAACAGGGAAATTGAATTTTGATTCTTTTCTACAGTTTAATAGTAGATCAAACACATATGCAGCTTAGGTTATATCATGTCTCACCACTTCTATTATTACTAATTTATTTTGCATTCTCTTGCTACATCAATTTCTGTATATTAAACAAATATATGCATCGCACAGGCATGAAACTAGTAGATAGAGAATAGGGTTACACGCTGCGTGTACGTAGAATTATTGATTTACCCTTCTATATAAAATATGGATCTGCAAAACAGGTGGTTAGCTTGCACAGTCCGATTAGACACCACAACTCTAAATAAAAGCTCAAGGAGCTATATATGTTCAAAACCTCTCAAAGTTCAAGGGGTTTTTTTGTGAAATTAACCCTAAATAGAACATGTGAATTCACATTCATATTTATGTGGATCTTTAGATGCAAAGAAACTAATAGTTCTTACGCAAGAATTAGAGGCACTTGCCCTGCCTCTAACATATCCTAGCTCTGCCCATATTCGTAGCATAATTCTTAATCTTCCCCAAACTTCAAGTCACCTCCCTACATATAGCTATTGTTGGCGTCTGTGGTTAAATCTGGAATAATACAGATATATAACAGCAAAAACTGAACAGAAAACTAAAGTACAGTAATTTAAATTTTTTTAACTCAGTTGTTGTGCGTTTGTAAAACGCTCTGCTTAAAGTATTATTTGGCTTACTCTGGTGCAAGGATCCCAAGGGCAAATTGCTTTCACGAACAGCAGTGTAGTACTCTGGTGTGCACCGACCCAGTACTGTCAAGATCTCCTCGATCTATCAGGCAAAGATCTCCTCGATCTATAAGACCTTCTCGGTCTAGACACTGTTCCTACGAGCACTAGGTATTCTACAACATATATATCTGTATATATTGATTGTTGTTTTTGGAATGAATTTTTCTTAAGGATTTGGGTCTATTTATAGCGTTTGGAAAAATACTATGTACTAATAAAATAATATTATTTACTATACATGTGTGACTCACGTCCAAATTTTTTTTCGGTGGGGCCCACCATTTTATTTAATTTCAAAATTTAGCGGCCCACATTTTGTTTCTTCTTTACCTAATCATGTGGGGCCCGCTAGCTATATCTTCAAAAAAGGAAGGTAGAAGAGCGCTTTAGTTTTCTAGAGGTTGGAGACTTTAGATATAGACAATTTAAAATTGATCTCTAATTAAAAGCTTGAATGTCATAATTCATATTTGAGGGTTCGCCGGTTATGGGTGACCAATGTTAACTTAATTCACAGAAAAAGTAAGTTATCTGAAAATGAATAGGTAACTGGCAACCTAAGCAGTGATCGAGAATTTTGTAGAAAAAGACGAAGAAATTATCGTTAAACTAGTTTCCGTCAAGGAAAAATCAAACCATGGCAACGTTAGTGTGGTATACATAAAGAGTTAATCTCTCAACCCCCCTCCCTTTGGGGGGGTGTTGCACATAACCCCCATGATCTTCGTTTATCTCACATAGCCCACTTGAACTAGGGCATGTCTCACAAAAGGCGATTGGACTTTATCTTATTCCACATAACCCCCTGCTTCTAATTTGCAAAAAAAAAAAAAAAAAAAACAAAAATATTTTTAAGGGAACTCCAAATTTCAAAAAAAAAAAAAAAAAAAAACTAGAATGTTTTTAAGTGGAAAAAATCACAAACTTTGTATCATGTCATTTACAGTAAACAAACTATCTTCCCTAGATTTTGAGTTTTTTCTCTCAGGAAAATTTTAGTTATTTGCAAATTATAGGCAGGGGTTAAGATAAGATAAGGTAAATTTCACGAGAGTTTTGTGAGACACCCCATAGTTCACATGAATTATGTGAGATAAATAAACTTCAGAGGGGTTATGTGCAACACTCCCAGAGTGCAAGAGGATTTTGTGAAATTAACCCATAAATAAGTGCAAGAATGAAACCTTTTTCCCCCTAGCATGAAGGTAAGATTTTCACTTCCAAAATGTGGCACAAACGCCAACAAAACTCAAAATAGAGCTCAACAAAACTCCATCACAATATACCAATATACAAGTATGACCTAAACAAAAAAAAATACTGAAAATACGCAAATATCTCACACTCTAACTTGGAGCACCATTTCTGTTAGGCGGAGTACCAAACACTTTATCCTCCCTAATAAGTTGAATCTGTTGGATGCTTTGTTCATGAAAAGGCAATTTTACCTTTGTGAATAGTCCCACGTTAGAAAATGAGATGAATAGTATAGGGTATATAATGGTTCTCTTCTTATTGGGCTTTGAATAGTGTTTTGGGTTTTGTGTTTTGTGGGCTTTGCATATCTATCTCACACGCGCGCGCGCGCACGCACGCCACGCCTCGCCTCGTCCGCACCACGCCTCGCCGCACCGCACATGCACACATTTTTGCTTCTCAAGCTTTTATTTTTGCACATTTTACACGTTTTGTAACGGCTGCATGCGGATAACGGAAGCAAGATTTGTGTGTAACGGTTCCTTGAATTCAGCGGGGGTTACACTTCTCCTCACCTATATAAGCAGGCTTAGAGCTCATTCAGAAGCACACCAACGAAGAGAAGAACTTCTAAGCTCTCTTCTTTCTCTACTCTCATTTCTCCAAGAAATTTCGGCTACATATTTATATTCATTTTTTGGGCAACCGTTTTCGTCTGAGCATAAGCTCTGTGACTCACGTCCGAGTACAGAGACCGGCCGATTCCGGGGGTTTTTACCGCTAAGAGAGAGGGGACAAATTACGTCAGGGCGATAGGCGGGTCCTAAATCTTCTAGGGCAGTGACATCACGACTGCTCCCGTTCAGGCCTGAATTTTCTAACTTTTTAATTTGGATTTTATATTATTATATTCCTGTTTTGACAGCAATCTAGAAGACTAATCAAAATTTATTGCTGTTAATTTAAATAAAAAAATCAAAAAAAAAACTGTTCATCGGGATTACTGTTCACCGAATCTTCATATCTTATAATTACTTGTTGTATTAGTTAATTGTTTTAATTTGTTGCATCTAAATTAGTTAAAAAAAATTACTGTTCATCGGGATTACTGTTCACCCGAATCTTCACATCTTATAATTACTTGTTGTATTAGTTAATTGTTTTAATTTGTTGCATCTAAATTAGTTAAAAAAAATTATTTCTTTGCTGCTTCTGTACTCAATTTCTGCATCTGTCACTTTTCATATATATATAGTAAAGAAACAAAAAATCTTTAAGTGAACCGGTTCAAGTTTTCTTGGATTAGTTGGTGTCTAAGGCAAGGTTTAAGCATTGCGTAAAGCGCTCTGCAAGAAACGAGGTACTTAATAGATCTTTGATCAACCTCTAGTACTATCCTTACCTAGCCAAACTACCCGAGTAAAACTTTAATCTTTTCACTTTTAGAGTTTTTGGTTAAGAGCAGGTTTAATTAAGTTTCTGGTCTAGTAGTATTGACAAAATCCTTTATTTGATCAGATTACATCTACCTAGACTAGTAAACTCAAATTGGACTTATGACAATTCCTGATCATTCAAAAAGTGTCAAACCTGAGAAGTTCACCGGTGTTAACTATAAATGATGGGCTAATCAGATGAAACACTGGCTCACTACCTTAGGTCTTTTATCTGCTATTGACACTCCTGAGTCATCTACTAGTGGTTCTCAACCTTTGACTCCTGATCCTGCACAGTCTGCTCCTTCCACTTCTGGTTCTGGTGCTAGCTCCTTTTCTAGCTCTATGAAACCAGAATAAATCAACTATCATTGTTGTCATAGGATTCTTAGTACACTTGCGGACAACCTTTTTGACATATACTATGAGTTCAAAAGTGCAAAAGACCTATGGAATGCTCTTGAAGCAGAATATGGATATGATGATGCCGGAATTCTGTGTTTCACCTCCTCCTCCTTCAATAAGTTCATGATGGTTGATGACAAACCCATTAATGAACAAATTCATGAATTCCTAGATTTCCTCCGTCATCTCCAATCAAAAGGAAACACTTTTACCGACGATTATAAAGTTTCCTGTTTGATTGATAAACTTCCTCCCTCCTGGTCTAGATTTGCTGGAGATCTCCGACACAAGCAAGGAGATCTAACATTAACTGAAGCCCTCAAGGCTATTCGTATTGAAGACCATCATAGGCAAAATTCCAACACCAAGAATGAAATAAAAGCTAAAGTAAACTTGGTAGAGGATAAGCCTAAATCTAAGAATTTCAAACCCAAAGGGAAGAAATTCAAGAAAAATCAACAATCTTTCAACAAATCTTCCTTCAAACCAAATCCCAATTCTTCCAACCATAAGTCTGATGGAAAGTTCTGCTTTGTCTGTGGTAGAACCAACCACATGGCTCCCAACTGTTTCTTTCAAAAGAAGGAACCAGCTAAACCTGCTCCTAAAGGAAATGGATCCAACAAAGTTAATATGATTGAAATGAATCCAACCTCTTTCAGGTTAGCCTCTTCATCTCATCTTGTAAATTCTATAACTTCTTCCACTGATTAGTATTTGGATTCCGGAACAAATATCCATGTCTGTAATGATCGCTCTTGGTTTTCAAATTATCAGGAATCAAGTGGAGGAAGCATAAGCTTAGCAAATGACTCTACTAAATCAATAATAGGAAGTGGACGTATAGAGCTCACCATGACTTCTGGGAAAGCTCTTCATCTGCAAGGCGTTTATCATGTTCCTTCTCTCCGTCGCAATCTGATTAGTGAATCTCTTCTTCTTAGAGCTGGTTATAGGATTGTAAAAGAATCCAATAAATTTGTGATTACAAAGAGTAATGTTTTCATAGGAAAAGGTTTTATCTGCAATGGCCTTTTCAAACTCAATGTCATCAATTCCAGTTCTAATGAAATTTCTGAGTCTTCTGTTATACAAATTATTGAATCTTGTGATGTCTGGCATGGACGACTTGGATATGTCAATTTTCAAACCTTGCAGAGAATGAGTAAATTAAACCTTATTCCCAAATCTTCTCATGATATCTCATCTAAGTGTGAAATCTGTGTTCAAGGGAAACACACTAAAAAACCCTTCAAGTCTATAACTAGAAACTCTGAACCCCTCGAATTAATTCATAGTGATGTGTGTGACTCAAACCGAGTTCTCACCCGAGGGGGTAGGAGATATTTTGTGACTTTTATAGACGATCACTCTAGATATTGTTACACATATCTTCTCAAAACTAAAGATGAAGTCTTAGATAGGTTTAAGGTGTACAAAGCTGAATCTAAGAACCAACTTGACAGGAAGATCAAGATTCTGAGATCTGATCGTGGGAGGGAGTATACCTCAAATCATATGACTGAATATTGCCAAGAACACGGTATTATTCATGAGGTTACTGCTCCCTATACACCACAGTCTAACGGGGTAGCTGAACGAAAGAAAAGAACCCTAATGGACATGGTGAACTGTATGTTACTCAGTTCAGAAGCACCTGAAAATCTCTGGGGTGAATCTTTTCTTTCTGCTTGCTTCATTCTTAATAGGATTCCCCAGAAAAATTCCGATACAACTCCTTATGAATATTGGAAGGGGAGATCTCCTAATCTGAATTTCTTCCGGGTTTGGGGTTGCTTGGCTAAAGTAGCTATTCCCGAACCTAAGAAGAGAAAAATTGGTTCTAAGACTATAGATGTTGCTTTTATTGGATATGCACTAGATAGCAATGTTAACAGATTTCTAGTCATCAACTCTGAAATCAGTGACATATCCAACAATACCATCATTGAAGCAAGAGATGCAGTCTACTTTGAAAACATCTTACCTTTCAAATCTAAAATCTTAGAAAATCCCAGATCATCAATTCCTTCTGATCTACCATCCTCCGGTTCTTCTCAACCTCTTGATATTGAACCTCGAAGAAGCAAAAGAGGCAGAATCGAAAAGGATTTTGGAGAAGACTTCCTTATCTTTCTTGTTGAAGGTGATCCAAGTTCATTCCAAGAAGCAATGGATTCACCTAAATCTCTTTTCCGGAAAGAAGCCATTGATAATAAAATTAAATCTATCATGGAAAACCATACTTGGATACTCACCGACTTACCTCCAGGTTGTAAATCTATTGGTTGTAAGTGGATATTCAAGAAGAAACTTAGAGCTGATGGTTCCATAGATAAATTTAAAGCTAGATTAGTAGCTAAAGGCTATACTCAACAAAAGGGCATTGATTATTTTGATACCTATTCTCCTGTAACCCGAATCTCAACTATCCGAGTATTATTAGCCTTTGCTGCTATCCATAAGCTAATCATACATCAGATGGATGTCAAGACTACTTTTCTGAATGGTGATTTAGATGAAGAGATCTATATGCACCAACCTGAATGCCTCATTGCCAAGGGTCAGGAAAACAAAGTCTGTAAGCTAGTTAAATCTTTATATGGTCTTAAATAAGCTCCTAAACAATGGCACCAGAAATTTGACAACGTCATTGCACAATATGGCTTCACTGTGAATGAACACGATAAATGTGTCTATTCTAAAGTGATAAACAATGACTATGTCATTCTCTGTCTCTATGTTGATGATATCCTTATCTTTGGAACAACACTTGAATTAATTTCAAAGGTTAAGGATTATCTTTCCAAAAACTTTAATATGAAAGACTTAGGTCTTACAGACATGATACTTGGAATGAAAATCTCTAGAGATACTAGAGGAATATCTTTGAGTCTTTCCCATAGCATTGAGAAAATGCTAATCAAATTCAACTTTCATAACTCTAAACCTGTTTCCACACCTTATGATTCTTCTATATCCTTGAAGAAGAATGAAGGTGATCATGTCTCCCAGCTGAGGTATTCTCAGTTGATTGGATCTCTTCTTTACATATCCAACAGAACCAGACCCGATATAGCCTATGCTGTAGGGAGACTAAGCCGATATGCTAGCAACCCTAGCAAAGATCATTGGACTGCCTTAGAAAGAGTATTTAAATATCTAAAAGACATAATTGACTATTGCTTGACTTGCACTGGTTACCTTGATGCTATAGAAGGGTATAGTGACGCGAACTGGGTTACGGATTCGAACAGTATAAAGTCTACATCTGGATATGTATTTCTTTTTGGTGGTCCAGCTGTATCCTGAAAATCTTGTAAGCAAATAGTAATTGCCAGGTGTTGACCCTATAGTTTTGATGATGATTTGTCAAACAATTTATCGCTAATGTATTCTCTAGTTTTATGTTTATGTTTCTCTTTACAGGTACTTCAACACACGACAATAAAGCGTTAAAGATTCAAGTTCATTTGTGTGAATTTACCTAGGTATAAGTTTAGTTTACTTACATATATTATATGTTAATATCTAAGCTCAATATATGTACACTTAAACACGATTTTTGACATTTTCTATCATATAAATGATTTTTCATCAAACGTTGTTACAATATCTTTTATTTCATGTTTACAGCTCTTTCATACTTTATTATATACATATAATATATGCATAATATATATATATATACATATTTACAAGCCTTATGTCAATTTTCATGTTCACGAAAAACAGGTTTTCTGAACACTTTTTAAAAACAGGGAGTTTTTACAAACGAAAATTGATTTTCCAAATATTCCTTTTCAAACATGTTTATTTCATCATTTAGAAACTTTCCCCAAAGTTTCACTATTTTTGGAATTGATTTGATATTTTTAATGAATTTTCAAAATAGCCTAAAAACCTGTCAATATGCAATGTATCAGATTCCGGTCGACCGTCGCGGTCGACCGCCAGTTGCAATTTTTCTGAGCTTGCCTTTTTTGTGCTCGTGGTCGACCGTGACGGTCGACCGTGAAAACATCCAGAGACTTTCGCGGTCGACCGCCAGCTTTATATTTTCAAAATTGTGTTTTTTGAGCTTCGCGGTCGACCGCACCGGTCGACCGCCGAACTGTCAGATCACTTCTAACGGCTAGTTTTTTCAGCTGTTTTCAAATTTGGTCTTTTTACTTGGGTTTTTACTGATGTATTGGGTTGTTATAAATACCCTACTGCATTCAACACTTTAACTATCTAAGAGAATTGATTACTTAAGTTTACAAAGTTTCAAAGAGCTGTTTAAGCTGATTTCATCAGTTTGTTTTAAAAGAAATTTTTCCTATAACAAGAAGTGGCTTTCAAATCCTATTGGGATCATCATCTACTGTTCTTCTTGTTTGAGAAGTTTTCTAAACTCTTATATAGCTTGTTATTTCATTTTCATTTCAATTAGCTATATTTATTGAGTTTCATTCACTGTTATCACATACACATATTGAGCTTAATATCTTCATACCATATAGTGTGGGTTGTGGAGTGTGATTTAGTGAGTGTGAGTTTCATTGTGTTCTCACTTGTTATTTGAGAATAAACCATTGTATTTAATCTTCTTTTGTAAGAATCACTTGTAATACACTTGTACACCGAGAGAAGTGTGAGGCGAGAGACGGGGTCGAATCCAATAGGAGTGGCATCGGTTGACGAACCTAGGGAGAGGTTGTAACCGAGCACTTGAGGAGGACACGGGCTAGGTTCCTACACTTAGTGGTATAAAGTGTGATTGATTAGTGATTGTGTAGTGTGAGAGTTTTCGGTGATCTTGTAAACCGAGTGTGTAGAAGTTCCGGCTTCCAAACCGGATTGTGATAGTGGATATCTCCTCGAGGTGAAGAACGGGGACGTAGGTCGTGATGACCGAACCTCGTAAACATATCGTGTGTTTGTGTTTTACTTAGCGTATATTTTTATTCATCATTATTGTTCATATCCATATCATATTTCTTCTTGCAAGATCAAATTGATCAACACAATTTTAATTAGCTTTTAATTGTTTTGTTAGAATATTTGATTAACGCTTTTCACTCATCGTTTTCTAACAAATTTGCTAATTTTGATAGTGCTTACGCTTTATGGAAACTTATTGAAGCACATGAAGGGAAATTGGAGGCTATTCAACAAGCGTTGGAAAATCCCGCTTTGAGTTCTAAGGAAGCCTCATCTCCATGTACAATACCACTAGGTGATAACCCTAGTGAGGTATGCGATAACGATGATATTATTACTTTTGATGAACTTGCTCTTGAGTTTGAAAAATTACACAATTGCTATATTGATGTAAAGAGTAAGTATGTTAATATGAAATCCACTCATGAAACACTAGCTACTAAGTTTAATTTTATTGCAAATGAAAATACAATTCTTAAAGGATGCAATGAAAATTTGAGAATTGAAAATGCTAGTTTGCTTCATGAAAAACGTGATGCTATGTTAGAAGTAGATAAGTTGAAATCTATGATGAGTAATCTTGTTTATCCTACTTCTAGTAGCAATGCTTGTATGCACAATGATAAGTTGAATCAAATGAGAAAACGAATATCCACCTTAGATTCAACACTAAACACTTGTATTGCTAATAATAAAAAGCTTATGGACTTATGTGCAAAGTTCAATGTTAATTCCTCTAAGAAACCTATTCACTATGCACATATGTATGGCAAAATTCACAAATGTTCTATTTGCGGTCTTAAAGGCCATTTAGCTCAATTTTGTCATAATGCACCAAAAATTAAAAAGCCTATTCATGATTGTGCATCCCATCAAGCTTCTTCATCACATACACATGTACACACACATAGTGTAAATCATAAACATGCTCATGTGTACAAATGTGATTATTGTGGTCGTTTTGGTCATTTGGTCATGTTTTGTTTCGATTTGAAAAGAAATTCTCGTTTGCAAAATAATTACAAAGAAAAATCTATTTTTGCAAATGAACCACGTGCATTTCATTTCGGTCAATGTAAACCAATCAAACCTCTACATTGCATAAATTGCAATCATATGGGTCATGTTTATAATTTTTGCTTTGATCGTATCGGTGCACAAAATACGCCCAAGCGGGTTTATAACCCTAGGGCCTTGGATTTAAATGATAGGGGTCATGTGCCAAGTTTTAGTGGTACCAAAATGATTTGGGTACCAAAATAATTTTTATATCATTTTTTGTTGTTTTGTTCGTTTGAATGATTTGGGTACCAAAATAATTTTTATATCATTTTTTGTTGTTTTGTTCGTTTTTGTTTTTGCTTTTAAAAATTGGTTTTTGAATATAAGTTGTTTTGTTCGTTTTTGTTTTTGCTTTTAAAAATTGGTTTTTGAATATAAATCTTCCTTCTTATTTACCTAAAATAAATTATTTGTATGTTTTTATAGCTAAAAAATTTTATATATATTTTATAAAACATTTGGTATCTTATAAAATAATTTCTTAAAGGTCTAAATTAAAAACTTTTTCAAAATCCAGAGTTTACAATGACTATGCTTCCATTTTTCTCACGGTCGACCGCTACGGTCGACCGACGAAGTTTCTGTAAGTTGTTTCGGTCGACCGCCATGGTCGACCGCAAGAGATTTTTTTTCAGCTTCGATTTTTAATCCTTATCGGGTTTTGGTTTTTAATTGATAACTGTTTTGAACCCAATTTGTTCACCACTATTGATTTCATTTCATATCGGATCCAGGCCATTGATTTCCTCTTTCCTTATGATCCGACCCTCATCTTTCCCCTATTTCGAAAATTTTCCCCAAATTGTCAAATTCTGGTCTCGGTCGCCCGCCGTTCGACTTCCTTCAACCGCGGTTGTCTTTCTCATCATATTCAGAGGGATTTTGCTGGGTAATTTTTTCTCTCATCTCTTGATTTCATTTCCTACTCTAGTGATTATATTCTCAGACTAGGGTTTTGGTTTAGGGTTTGCTTATTTTCACTTATTGTGCTCTATTTGCATTTCCAAGGTTTTCAATTTCTGTTATATTCCATATTTCATTTAAAAACCCTAATAGAACATGCCTCCTAGAAAGAGATCAAAATCTGATGTTGGTTCGTCTTCTTCTGTAGCCTCTCATTATGAGGATTTTCTTTTGTTTAAATCCCTAGTTAAGAAATATAAGGAGTTGTGCAAACTGAAAATTCTTCCCACCAGATATATCAAATTTGATCAATTAACCATGTATGACACTCATTCGATTCTTCATAATGTTGGGTTGGCTAGGCTATTAGATGTGGAACGTAAAGTTCCTTATTATTCTTTTCTGGTTTATCTGTTTTATGCCAACTTATCTGTGTCATCCTCTGCTGATGGTCTTCAGACCATTAGTACATCTGTTAAACATGTTGTAATTTCTTTTTCTACCAACGAACTTGCGGGGATTCTTAAAATCCCAACAGGTGATGTTGACCTTATGTCTATTAAACTTGATGATCCAGCTGTGAACAACCTCTTATTTAAACCCGGTTGCACTTATCCGATGAACAATAATTCTCTTAATCCAAATGCCAAACTTATTTTATCCGATGAACAATAATTCTCTTAATCCAAATGCCAAACTTATTGCTAGAATTATTGCTCAAAATCTAATTCCTAAAACCGGTAGTTTTGATCATTTTGCTTCTGACAAGATCAATGCTGTATATGCCATTTTTACCAAAATAAAAGTAGATTAGGCAAACGTTTTTCTCAAAAATATGGCATCTAAGCATTTCAAATTTCTACCCTTTGACTCCTTCATCACCCTTATCCCTCAACACTTCGGTGTTGATCTCACTCATGAACCCAAAATTGAACCCAAGAAGGACTTTTTTGATAAGGTCTCACTTTCCCGGATGCAAATTTCCAGTTCCCTATCTGATCCTATTCAGCCATCATCTTCTCGTTCCCGGTCTAGAGCCTCTTCCTCCTCCACTTCTGACCTCTGCACCCGTTTGGATCGTCTCGAAACTCAGGTCTCAACTATTCAGAGGGATGTTAGGACTATTCTATCCTATCAGCGTCAGTCTCTAGGGATTCTGGATCCCTCTTCCAGTTCTGAGTCTGGTTCTGAGGAGGGCCCTGCTGATGGTTCTGACTCTGGCTCTGATGGTGGATCTGCATCTAGCTCTGGCCATGCTTCTGATGGTGACGATGGTGGTGATGATTGACTTTGGTGCTTATTGTGTTTACTGGTTTTTGTGCTTATGGTGGAGATTGTTTCTATGCTTATGGTGATGTTTTATTTTGAGTTGTAGAATTTGATACTTATGTTTTTAGTTTGAGTTGTAATAACTCTTTACTTGTGTGGAAAACCATGTGACTTTGTGAAACTTTTTATGTATGGTTTGTAGTTTTGTGGAACAAACTATGTTCGTGGAAAACTATGTAGTTTCTGATGTTTAAGTGATGATTTGTGATTTATTGTGTTAGTTTATCTTTTCTATGAACTATGCATGGTGAAAACAATTTTCATGCTTTGTTTGTGGAAAATATGTTGCTAATGATGAGTTCTTTGGATTATATATTGTTTATGGATGGATAATTATTGTTTAGCTCCTAAATATGCTTTTTAGATGTCATTTATGCAATTTGACAGGGGGAGCTTTTGGCAATTCACTTGGCTTTTTATCTGTGCTTATATGCAGGGGAAGCGTTGCTCCTATTTTTTTATTTTTTCCCTTTTTGATGTTGTCAAAGGGGGAGAAAATCCACATATGGTTTATTTATTATTTATTCATGTTCATGTATGGTTTATTGATTTACTCATGTATGGTTTATTCATGTTGTATACATGATTGGTTTATATGTGGTTTATCAGTATACATTTCATATTCATGTATAAATTATTTGCCATCATAAAAAAGGGGGAGATTGTTAACCCTATAGTTTTGATGATGATTTGTCAAATAATTTATCGCTAATGTATTCTCTAGTTTTGTGTTTATGTTTCTCTTTACAGGTATTTCAACAAACGACAATCAAGCGTTAAAGATTCAAGTTCATTTGTGTGGATTTACCTAGGTATAAGTTTAGTTTACTTACATATATTGTATGTTAATATCTAAGCTCAATATATGTACACTTAAACACGATTTTTGACATTTTCTATCATATAAATGATTTTTCATCAAACGTTGTTACAATATCTTTTATTTCATGGTTACAGCTCTTTCATACTTCATTATATACATATAATATATGCATAATATATATATACATATTTACAAGCCTTATGTCAATTTTCATGTTCACGAAAAACAGGTTTTCTGAACACTTTTCAAAAACAGAGAGTTTTCACAAACGAAAATTGATTTTCCAAAAATTCCTTTTCAAACATGTTTATTTCATCATTTAGAAACTTTTCCCAAAGTTTCACTATTTTTTGAAATTGATTTGATATTTTTAATGAATTTTCAAAACAGCCCAAAAACCTGTCAATATGTAATGTATCAGATTCCGTCGACCGCCGCGGTCGACCGCCGCGGTCGACCGCCAGTTGTAATTTTTCTGAGCTTGCCTTTTTTGTGCTCGCGGTCGACCGTGATGGTCGACCGTGAAAACATCCAGAAACTTTCATGGTCGACCGCCAGCTTTATATTTTCAAAATTGTGTTTTTTGAGCTTCGCGGTCGACCGCCGAACTGTCAGATCATTTCCAACGGCAAGTTTTTACAACTGTTTTCAAATGGGTTTTTTGGTCTTTTACTTGTGTTTTTACTGATGTATTGGGTTGCTATATATACCCCATTGCTGCTCTCCTTCTATGTACCCAAGAAATCCAAGTTTTGTGTTTAACAAAATATTAAGTGTGTTTTCAAAGAGCTGTTTAAAGCTGATTTCATCAATCTGTTTCAAGAGAAGTTTTCCTACAACAAGAAGTGGCTTTCAAATCCTATTGGGATCATCATCTACTGTTCTTCTTGTTTGAGAAGTTTTCTAAACTCTTATATAGCTTGTTATTTCATTTTCATTTCAATTAGCTATATTTATTGAGTTTCATTCACTGTTATCACATACACATATTGAGCTTAATATCTTCATACCATATAATATGGGTTGTGGAGTGTGATTGAGTGAGTGTGAGCTTCATTGTGTTCTCACTTGTTATTTGAGAACAAACCATTGTATTTAATCTTCTTTTGTGAGAATCACTTGTAATACACTTGTACACCGAGAGAAGTGTGAGGCGAGAGACGGGGTCGAATCCAATAGGAGTGGCGTCGGTTGACGAACCTAGGGAGAGGTTGTAACCGAGCACTTGAGGAGGACACGGGCTAGGTTCCTACACTTAGTATATAAAGTGTGATTGATTAGTGATTGTGTAGTGTGAGAGTTTTCGGTGAACTTGTAACCCGAGTGTGTAGAAGTTCCGGCTTCCAAACCGGATTGTGATAGTGGATATCTCCTCGAGGTGAGGAGCGGGGACGTAGGTCGTGGTGACCGAACCTCGTAAACATATCGTGTGTTTGTGTTTTGCTTGGCTTATATTTTATTTGTGCATATTCTTATTGTTCTTATTCATATCTATCTCTTGCAAGAACATATTGATCAACATAATTTTAATTGGTAATTAATCAGGATTAGATTAGCATAAGACCCTAATCACCCTCCCTCTAGGGTCTAACACCAGAAGCACCATGGAGTCTGAATTGATTGCTCTTGATACTACTTGCACAGAAGCCGAATGGTTAAAAGATCTTCTCTCTGAACTTCCTTTGGTCCCTAAACCCTCTCCTCCTATTTCAATTCACTCTGATTCTCGATCTACCATAGAGCTTCTAAAGCAAGTACATGTAAATAAAAAACATAACAGACATATTCAAATAAGATATAAGTCTGTACAACGCCTGTTAGGCAAAGTTGTGATCTTAGACTTTGTAAAGTCTGAGAAAAATCTTGCTGACCCTTTGACTAAGGGATTATCCAGGAGTGTGGTTCTGGATTCATCGAGGGAGATGGGGTTAAGCCCATAAATGAGGTAACTGACAGCGGTAACTCAACCCTTATTTGGAGACGTAGTCCCAATGTCGGTTCAATGTGGTAGAAACAAGCTGGACAAGTGACTCTCGTGTGGAGCATCGACCTAGATATATTTATATGTCATTATGTAGCATTTGCTACTACCCCTTCTCTATGATGACGATGCTCTTATGATACAGCTAGCTAGGCTGAGTTTTACTCTTAATAAGTCCAACGCGTGTATTGTGGGGGGTATTAAATAAACAGCTGTAGTACCCTTTGAGGACTTACCTACGTGAGAGGAACCGTGATGGCCGCGGTTAGGGGGGGCTGGGCTAACCCCTAGAAACTCTCATGAGTCGGTTTATTGTGAGCATGGCCTTTAACGCTCAACCCGCTTGTGTGTTTTTATCAATACCTGATCCAATGGGCCTAATTCAAGGCCTAGTCCATTATGTCCCTCAGGTGGTGATGAATTCACTAAGGAAAGGTTCAAAGCCGAAAGCTACCTCTCCCGAATTCACGATACGAAATGTTGCCCAACCTATATTTATTTTGTGATTTATTTATTGATTTATTATTTTGAATTTTCAGTCAATATTACCTTTTGGGGGGGCCTGTTGGATGCTTTGTTCATGAAAAGGTAATTTTACCTTTGTGAATAGTCCCATATTGGAAAATGAGATGAATAGTATAGGGTATATAATGGTTCTCTTCTTATTGGACTTTGAATAGTGTTTTGGGTTTTATGGGCTTTGCATATCTATCTCACACACGCGCGCACACACGCACGCCACGCCTCGCCTCGCCCGCACGCGCCACGCCACGCCACACCGCACACGCACACATTTTTGCTTCTCAAGCTTTTATTTTTGCATGTTTTACACGTTTTGTAACGGCTGCATGCGGGTAACGGAAGCAAGATTTGTGCGTAACGGTTCCTTGGATTCAGCGGGGGTTACACTTCTCCTCACCTATATAAGCAGGCTTGGAGCTCATTCAGAAGCACACCAACGAAGAGAAGAACTTCTAAGCTCTCTTCCTTCTCTACTCTCATTTCTCCAAGAAATTTCTGCTACATATTTATTTTCATTTTTTGGGCAACCGTTTTCGTCTGAGCATAAGCTCTGTGACTCACGCCCGAGTGCAGAGGCCGACCGATTTCGGGGATTTTTACCGCTAGGGGAGAGGGGACAAATTGCGCCAGGGAGATAGGCGGGTCCTTAATCTTCTAGGGCAGTGACATCACGACTGCTCCCGTTCAGGCCTGAATTTTCTAACTCTTTAATTTGGATTTTATATTATTATATTCCTGTTTTGACAGCAGAATCTAAACAAATAGAAAAATTGCATGTTAACTAGTAAAATTTTCCTTGGGGGCTATTTGGTTTGCAAAAAGAATGAAGAAATCTGGTTTCCAAGACCCGAAAGATTCGGAAATCAAATTAAAGTGGTCAAAATATTTATGTTTGTTCATGCTGGTTCGCATGAAAATTTATAGAAAACATATGAAGAAAGAGGGGCACTACAGGCACACCATCAACCACACCTCCTCTCCTGCTACAGTGCAGTGGGCCTCATATGAATTTTTTTTAAAAATTTCATATGGAGCCCGCTGCACTATTGCAGAAGAGGAGGTGTGGTTGATGGTGTGCCTGTAGTGCCCCTCTTTCTTCATATGTTTATGATTTTCCATGAAGAAAACACATGACACGTTATTTAACCAGGAAAACCCATTTCTGAGCTTTGAGTTAGGGAATGAGCTGGAAGTCTATTATTAAGCATTAAAATAATGTAGACATTGGGACAAGTTGCAACAAGTGTTTTTAAAGGTTTGAGTTTCCTCCTTTTTGGCTACCAACTAAATAGCGAATTGCAACGTAAATTTCTTCCATCCTTGATTAAGGGCGAAGCAAACATAAAAATTTGTTTTGAAGGTTTGGGTTTCCTCCTTTTTGGAGATTTTTTAATGGAAAATCTCCAAGAATTTTGGGAAAACAGTCAAACATCCTCTTAGGGTCTGTTTGTTTGCACGGAAGTAACTATGAAATAGCAGAAGTAGAGGAAATAGAGGTTATTTCTACTACTTCTAGGCAAAAATGTATATATATGTTTGTTTCTCTTGAAAATCTACTTCTGCTACTTCCTTAAATGATGATGTGGTGTCTATGTGACATCTCCATTTTCTAGATTCTTTTCCACCCCTCAAGACTCTGAAATAGGTCTGAAGTAGATAAAAGAATACTTGCGGGCTCCACGTGAAGATTTGTAACATGCATGAAATTAGGGATCTAATAACTGCTCCTCTGTCTCGATATGCAATCTCTCGGCACTATAAAAAAGTTGCAGGTCAATTTTAGGTTCAAGGTCTTCATAATCCAATCCCATGGGCCCCTCCTTTATACATGTGAACATGAGCTACGTATAGATACAAATCATGACAAGAAATTGGTTTTGTTTTGTATATCCCAATATTTTTTGAGCTAATTTTTTTAGTTCTCATTCCTATGATTAATCGGATGTTGTAATATGGTCCTTGATATGTGTGCACAGATTTTTTTTTTCTTGTAGAATAATTTGAGATACATTAGCAACAAGTTTAATATTATTCTGAAGTTTTTTCTGTAAAGTATAATTTGCGATGATAAACTTTATAATTTTAGAAGTTACTTCTTAGATTTACCTCTTATTCTAATACTTCAAACTATCCAAATGGATCCTAAAATGGAAGCAATATGTATTAATTATTTTCTAGTAATATTTTTAAATATTATCCAAACAAAAAATATAAATGAAGAGGAAGAAGTCCTACTTCCATTACTTCTAAAAATATATGAAACAAACAAAAAAATTACTATTTTCGCTACTTCCTATTTCATAATTTTGAAAGTTACTTCTGTAACCTACTTCTTACTTCCTAGAAAATAAGAATTTTTAAACAATTATTTCTTAAACTCCATTTCAAAACCAACATCGATGCATATCTCAAATCTTCAAATCCTCAACGGAACAACAACAGCAACCACAAAAGGAAAAAAAGAAAAAATAAAAAAAATCACCTCCCTACACAACCCCTATATGGATCTAGTTTCTCAAAAAAAAAAAAAAAAATCCCTCTCCATAATGTTCCTGTGTCAAACTTGCATAATATTAATTCTACTACACAACCATCATATTACATATTTTAAATAGCTTATTTATTCAATGCCATTTACGTAGCAGAAAATTTTGGAGATTCGCGCTTTAAACCATATTATATAGGACTCGACAGACACAAAATTAATGTGGTTAATAATATTTCGGAGTCGCAATGGACAAGATGGGATATTTTGGAGTGATGTTTCCGATAGCACAATGTGATACTTAAGCCAATGCATCCAAAAAATGCAACAAGCTATTTTGGTTTGATATATACTTTTCCGTGCGCAAGTGTTTATATCTCTAACAACTCTTCTATTTGGCTCGCGGTCCAACCGCGAGGCTCAGCTCGCGTGAGAGAAACAGGGGGGGTGGGCCCCCCAACAGTGGGGGGGCCCACCCCCCTGTTTTACACGAGTTGCAACTGGCGCGAGCCAAATAGCAATGTTCTCTCTAATAATGCTCATAAGCAAACATGATTGCTTCGATTGTGAGGACGGTCGGCACAAAAGGGAATCTTATCGTAAGTTTCAAAGTTCAAACTACTAGAAATAGTATAACTCAATGGACTGAAATGTGGGCTCTGTCCTCAATAGCATGTTTTCATGCGATTATTTTTTTTTGGGGGTGCGTGCGTGTGTATAAAGTGCAACAGATTCCCTCTTTCCTCACGTGTTATATATCAAACTGAATACCAATCCTTTTTTAAAAGTTTGAAGTGTAAAATTTCACAATCCACCGTAACACCTCTCCCAAGTTTGGCCGAATTTGAGATTGACACGTCTCAACTTATACACGCTTTCATGCTTGGATGTCTTGAGGGGGGTTTTGTTTGTGCCGTAAGAAAGTCAAGTCCCGCACTCCAATACCTATCGCCTCTTGCCTCTGATGCGACGTATCAGAACACCATACATCGTTTCGGGATTCTGAATCTTAGCATAAGGAGTGACACGAACATAATGGTAATTTTTGTGCCCTCTTTATCGTTGGCGTATGTGGTTAAATCTAAAATAATACAAAAATATAACAGAAAAAATTGAACGTAAAATTAAAGTACAGTAATTTAAAATTTTTTAACTCAGCTGCTGTGCGTTTGTAAAACGTTGTGCTTAAAGCATTATTTGGCCTACTCCGGTGCAAGGACCCCAAGGCCAAATTGCTTCCAGGAACAACAGTCCAGTACTCTGGGGTGTACCGACTCGGTACTGTCAAGCTCTCCTCGATCTATAAGGCAAAGCTCTCCTCGATTTATCAGGCAAAGATCTCATTGATCTATAAAACAAAGATCTCCTCGATCTATCATGCAAAAATCTTATCGATCTATAAGACCTTCTCGGTCTAGGCACTGTTCCTACTAGCTATTCTACAATGAAATATATACGTATTATTATATTACTTATATTATATATATATATGTATTATTATATATTTGATATATCTTATGTATGGAGAGAGAGAGTAGAAGAAGACATTAAATGGAGTATCTCTTGTCATATAGGATGCGTGGATTTCCTCCTATGACCGCATGCTAACATCACATGAATGATGCTCGAGTTCATATTGCGGATTGGATTCTTCCGTTGAAACTTGATACTATATATTTTAAAAAAGCATCCTAAACAGTCTTATTGCCAAGATTTGGGTGAACCCATCGGTTCAGTTTGACCGCTTCATTCCATCGTTATAATTTAACATTAATGGTTTTGAAGTGAATAGTAACTTCAAACATGGCTCAGGGAGGTCACGATGACGGAATCCCACCCCTCAAAATTCGTGTGTGTTGGAGTTTTAGAATATGTAAATTCAAGTTAAACAGAGGCGGATCCTCAATAATTCGCTCAATCATGGTGATTTTAGAGCGTAAGGTATAATCCCCGTCCTATGACAGATACGCCATTAAGCTCAATATATATAATAATATATGTTATCATAATATCTATATATATAAGTAAATATATATATATTAATATATATATATATATTATATATAGTATACTAATTATAATATAGAGCAATATGGTATCTTTAGGTCACACAAAAAAGTTGTCTTGTAGATGCTTGGTAAGTGATGTGTGCCCATATATAGTAATATATTATATATATAATATTATTACTATTATAATATATATATATATAGTATATGCGATATGGGTATGCCTTGTACCGCAAGCACAAAAAGTTGTGCTTGGTATTTATTGTGTATATCCCCCTCCAACTCCATTCAATATTGGGACCGACCTTCACATGGTTAGTGATGGAGTAGGATGTGACAACAAGGTCACTACCTATAGCATCAAAATTTGGCTTGGTACCAGCATACTCATTTCGTCTCTCTCTCTCATCTCTCTCTTTCTATTCTCTACCTTTCTTCTACCTACTTCTCGTGCTCTCATCTCTCTCCTTCTCTCTCCTTCGTTCTCTCCTCTCTCTCTAATATAAATTATATATATATTTTATAAGTAACTACATTATTATATTATAATATATATATTATATATATATATATTTACTATATATATATAGTAATAAATATATTTATATTATGTATATATTAATATATATAGATATATACTTATATCTAGTATAGTTGTTGTTTTTTTGGAATAAATTTTCCTTAAAGATTTGAGGTCTATTTATAGCGTTTGGAAAAATATTATGCACTAATAATATAATATTATTTACTATGCATGTGGGACCCACGTCCAAATTTTTCTTCGGTGGGGCCCACCATTTTATTTAATTTCAAAGTTCAGCAGCCCATATTTTGTTTTTCTTTGCCTAATCATGTGGGGCCCACTAGCTTTTAATTTAAAAAATTATCTAACAATCCCCAACAAGTTTTTTTAAATAGTATCGTGTAACGGTGTCGTTGTTTCAATCATTATGCATAAGGTAGATATCGTAAGGATTTGAATCCTCTTTAGACCAATTAAATAAAAGATAGATGCATGGTGTCGTAAAGACTTGAACCAGCACATGTCTAAAAATCCAGCAATCCTACAAGATCAAACTTATCTGTGGTAGTTTTCACTTTGAACCACACTTGCCTTTGCCTTTGCCTTGCCTTTGCTTTTGCACATTATGGCCATGTGCATGTCCTGGTTTCTGCTAGGGCTCTAGATATCTTTCCGCAATACAACATAAGAGACGGCCAAATATCTACCAATGCATAGGTGAGTTCTTTAGGCATGTTTCCTATCAAACATCTACCATCCGAAATGCTTTGAACTCATTAAGGCTTAAGAGTCATCCTCTCTCATGATAGGATTCTAGATGAGCCCTTTAGGTGTGTTTCCTATCTAACACCCCACATCCGAAATGTTTCGGACTCATTAAGGCTTATCAGCTATCCCATTTACATGATAGGATCCTAGGTGACAAGATCAAAGTTTTGCTCGGATAATTCAGCCAGGTAAGGATAGTACTAGAGCGAGATCAAAGATCAATTAAGTACCTCGTTCCTTGTGGAACGTGTTACGCAACCCCCAAACATTGCCTTAGACACCGACTAATCCAAGAAAACTTGAACCCCACCTTAGGATTTCACTTGTAAATCTTACTTTACTTTGAGCCATTTATCTTGTCATCAGTAGCATAAGCTTTGAACTAATAACTAAATGTAAATGGTAAGTATTTGTAAGACTCACCAAACTTTGTAAATCTTACTTGACTTTTGAACCAAATATATTATCATTAGTAGCATAAGGTTTGAACTAAAAACTTGATATAAGTGGTAAGTATTTGTAAGACTTGCAAAACTTTGAGACCCATTCCAGCAGACGTCCTTTCGACTATGTCCTTTTTCAGACCCTTAGTCAAAGGATCAGTCACATTCTCTAAAGATCAGACGTCAATCACAGAGATGACTCCTTGACAGATGGGATCTCTCAAATAGTGATGCTTCAGACGAATTGTTCGCTTCTTTCTATTGAACATCGAGTTTGCTGCCATAACACTCGCCGCTTGATTATCACAATAGATAATAATTACGCTTTGTAATTCTGTCAATGGAAGGCCTCGGAGAAAATAACTGAGCCATTCAGCTTCATCTCCTGCAGCACAGAGTGCGAAGAACTCAGATTCCGTTGATGACTATGCAATCATGGTCTGCTTCTTAGACTTCCACGAGACGACAGTTCCACCCATAGTGAAGACAAATCCTCTAATAGATCTGCACTCATCTAGTTCTGAGCACCAGCTCGCATCTGAATAGCCTTCGATTATAGCCGGATATCCAGTATAGAATAGGCCCAAACATGTAGTTCCTTTCAAGTATCTCATCAATCTCTGCATAGCATCCTAATGAAGCTTTTCATGATTACTTGTGAACCTACTAATCATTCCTACAGCGGATTAATGTCTGACCTTGTGCAGCTCATCGTATACATGAGACTCCCAATGATCTTTGAATACCTCAGCTGTTTTACTGGTCTTCCAGTGTTTGGTCAAAGCTTCATGTTGTAATCGTATGGCACTAATAGTTCTAGCAAGTCACTATAGCCATACTTCCTTAGCATGCTCTCGATATAATAAGATTAGGACAATCCAATACCCTCTTCAAAGTATATAATTTTGATTCCGAGAATCACGTCCGTAGTTCCAAGGTCATTCATGCTGAACTGTGCTGAAAGAAATTTCTTGGTGTATATGCACTTGTCAGATTCACTGACTTTATACCCATTGTTGCGAACAACCCCATCGAACTTCTCATGCCAAAGTTTTGGTACTTGCTTAAGTCCATATAAAGACTTAACAAGTTTACAAACATTACCAGCTGGAGCATCAAGTTATTCTGGTTTCTCCATGTAGATCTCTTCTGTGAGATCTCCATTGAGAAAGACAGTCTTCACATCCATCTGATGTATGACAAACCTTTTAATCGCAGCTCAGACGATAAACACTCTGATGGTAGTGATCCTGCAAACTGGTGCATAGATATCAAAGAAATCTATACATTCTTTCTGAGAGAATCCTTTTGCCACCAGTCTTATTTTGTACTTTTTAATAGTACCATCAGGACGGAGCTTCTTCTTGAAGATCAACTTGTAACTAATAGGTATTGCACCTTCAGGTACATTCACCAGCTTCCAAGTATGATTTTGGATCAATGAATCCATCTCATCATCTATAGCTTCTTTCCACAGAAGAATGTTTGTTGACTGTATTACTTCTTGAAAAGTCTGTGGATCTCCTTCCACATTATAGGTAATAAAGTCATCTCCAAAATCTTTATGTCTTCTGATACGCTTGGAAGATGGTTCGATAACTTCGTCATCATTGACACTTTCAGTTTCTCGCGAAACTGGCTCCTCTTATGTATCTGACATACTAGCAATCTCTGTTATATCTTTGAGTAATAAGTCTTTATCTTTGATAAACTTATCCTCAAAGAATTCTGCATCTCGAGCTTTAATGATGGAGTTGGTTCTAAGGTCTAGGAACCTGCACGCATTGTTATATCCAGCAAAGCCAAGAAACACACATCTGTTTGCCTTTGGCCTGAGCTTAAGCCTTCTGATATATGGAATTCGAACGTATGTGAGACACCCCAACACTTTGAGACTATCCAAAGAATCTGGATATCCTAACCATAACTGATGAGGAGTATTATCAGTTTTGGAGTAGGGTATTCTGTTCAGAATTCAGTTTACCATCAGCAAAGCCTCTCCCCAATAGCAAGTAGAAAGACCAGATGTGATTAGCATCGAATTCACTATCTCGGTCAATGTGCTATTCTTTCTTTCTACAATCCTATTAGACTGCGGGTAATACAGAGCAATAGTTTTAGCAATGATTTATGCTCTTTGAAGTATGCCTCCGATTCCTTAGAACGGTACTCTCCTCCTCTATCGCTCCTGAGTTTTTTCACCTGCATTCCAAGCTGCTTCACCCCTCGAGTTTGAAACTCGACAAACTTGCTGAATGCTTCATCTTTAGATTTCAACAGGTAAATGTGACAGAGGCGAGAATGGTCATCAATGAATGTGACGAAGTACTTCTTGCCGCCACGAGTAACGAAGCTCTTGAAGTCACAAGTATCTCAATGAATCAGATCCAATAGGTTGGTGCTCCTCGCGACACTTGAAAATAGCTTCCTCGTCAACTTTGCTTGCGCACAAACTTCACACTTCTCAGGTTTGTTACCCCCATATTTTGGAAGTAATCCTAACTTCTCCATGCTAGATAATTTTCTATAATTTACATGTCCTAGTCTATTATGTCATAATGCAGTGGAGTAAGGAGAAGATGATAGTTTATTTATAACCAAGTTGGGTGCAATAGTACTGATCTTATACATGCCATTAGTACGATATGCATTCTCAAAATACATTTTCTTAAAGGATAATACAGCCTTACCTCCTTGGAAACCCAGCCTCATACCTGTATCACATAGTAGGCTTCCAGAGACTAAGTGTTTGGTAATTGAGGGAATATGTTTCACATTCTTTAATGTAAGAGTCTTCCCTGAAGAGAGTGTCAGCACCATAGTCCCAGTTCCAAGAACAGGAACCACAGAATGATCAGCTATTGATACGTTCTCTTTGGCAGTAACATAAGAAGAGAATATATCTCTATTAGAGCTGACATGATAAGTAGCACCTGTATCTAACCACCAACCAGAGATGATGTTAGGAGTTGTTACCTGAAAGAGCATAGCCACACAATCATCAACTTGATTGACATTATGTGTAGTTTCTTTCTTTGGTGCTTTGCAGTCCTTGGTAAAATATCCTTGTTTCCCACAATTGAAGCATTTGCCACTCTTCTTGAACTCCTTCTTCTGAACATTCAGGTTCTTTGGATTCTGGTTCTTCCTTTTATTAAAGAACTTCTTCTTCTTGTTGAAAGCTGAATTATTACGCTTTTCAGAGTTATCGGCCATCATGTTAGCAGACACCTTCTTCTTAGCAAGGAGCTCAGTCTTCGTACGAGTCCGAGTCTCGTCCTCGATCCGAATGAACCCCTTCAAATCAGAAAGAGTCACCTGTCTTTTCCTTCTTCGAATATCAGCGGAGAATGACATCCAAGATAGAGGAAGCTTGTTGACACTTACACCAGAGATGAAGGTTTTACAAAGACTGATCTTTTCATCCTTCAGCTTCATAACAAGCTTTTCAAGCTCTTTAACTTAACGCAAAACCTCAATGTCATTGTTTGTTGGAAATTTGATGTAAAAAGACAAAGAAAGAAAATTGACTTGTATTCTCTCAAAATCGATTACAATTTGGATTCCGATTACAAAAGAGAAGAGAATGGATTTGATTCTCTCCTTTGTTTAAGACTGGGTTCTTCTTGGTAGCGATGGAGTGCTTCCTTCGATTGATCGCGTCGAACTTGCTCTCTGTTGACGATCCGACCGTCCTTCTTCACTGGAACGATGTCTTCTCCTCACGATTTGACGCTGTGGAGAACTTGCGTGGCAAGTTTGAAGATAACTCTTGACGAGTTGATAACTCTGAACGAGTTTTAGAAGAACTCGTAGAGTAAGTTTTGAACTCTGATCGAGTTGATAACTCTGACGAGTTTTAGAAGAACTTGCAGAGCAAGTTTTGAACTCTGATCGAGTTGATAACTCTGAACGAGTTTGAACTCTTGAAAAAGAGTTGATTTGAACCGAAAGTCGGTTATAAGCCAAGGGAATGCTCCTGTGGTCGATCGTTGCTGAGGATGAACGTCGATCGCCCCCTTGCTGCCCAAAAAGAAGGATCCCAGAGCCCAGAGCCAAAAGCCAGCCAAAAAGGAGAGCCCGAACTCAGTTGAGTTTCCCACTATTTATAGGGGGTTTAGGGGTGGCAACTGCCCCCTTAATTAGCTCCTCCATGGGCTGAGTGGGGTGTAACCACCCCCTCTTAAACAGCTCCCGAAATAGTGGGGAAAACGGTTTTGAAACCGTTCTGTTAGTGCTTTGAACGAGTCAAAACGCTGAAAACAGCGTTCTGGGCCTTAACTCTGCGTCTTATTGATGAGACGCAGAGTTGGGCGCTTGTTGGGAGTTGAAAACGCAAGGGCCGCTTGCGTTCGGACCTTAACTCTGCGTCTTAAAGATGAGACGCAGAGTTGGGCGCTCGCTGGGAGTCGAAACGCACAGGCCGCATGCGTTTTAGAGATGAACTCTGCGTTTTAGGCTAAAAACGCAGAGTTGGGCCTGTTTAAAGGCTGAAAACGCACAGTTGTGCTGTTTTAGAGATTAACTCTGCGTTTCTAGACTGAAAACGCAGAGTTGAGCCTGTTTAAAGGCTGAAAACGCACAGTTGTGCTGTTTTAGAGATTAACTCTGCGTTTCTAGACTGAAAACGCAGAGTTGAGCCTGTTTAAAGGCTGAAAACGCACAGTTGTGCTGTTTTAGCGATTAACTCTGCGTTTTGATGTTGAAAACGCAGAGTTGAGCATGTGCGCTTTGACTCTGTAATGCAGAGGCGAACCTTAGGCGGGCTTGGCGGGCTTCAGGCTAAGTCCAATGTTCTGATGAAGTCCAGTCTTGCAGACGGACCTCAGAACATAATTTGCTGCGAAGAACAGGTCATAACTTTCAAACCGTAAGTCGGAATTAGACGAATTATATATGAAAATCGGCTATCTCGACGAGACGGGGCCATCCGAACCAAGCCGAAGGCTTCGGTTCGCTTCCTCCGTTTTGCCAAATTCCTTACGGTTTGAGAGATATCTGCATTCTAATATGAAGAGACCGTCAATTTGTAGTCTCTTTTGCTAGAGCTTTGCACAGATCGTCCTCTTGTAATCTTCGTCTTGGCTCCTTGAAAATATGAGAGTCGTCAGATTGTAACTCCCGATGTTGATTGTGAAGGCTATTGAATTGGAGTTTTCATCAGTTGTCGTGAAGGTCCTCAAATTGTAGCCTACTGGAAGTCGTCAGATTGTAACTTCCATCATCGGTGTTTGATGGGGGATAAGCTATCTATTGTGATTTTTAGACAGCCTACAGAACCCCCTCCAAAGTTTTCGAAAGTTCGCGGTTGACTGGGACGAATTTTCGGAATACTTTGGATCTCAACTCTGATCTTGGAGCTGTTGATTCCTTGTCACAAAGGAGTTGTTCTCTGCACTCGCTTCGAAAGCAGCTTGGTTGAACGGATTTTCCATGCAGGACCTGTGTGAAGGTATGTGCCATAATCCTGCTTCTGGAATGTGGGGGTGGACCCTGCATTTTGAACTTGAGATGCGGGTTTCACCGTTGCATGTTGAATTTGGAACACAGGTGTGACCTCGGCGTTTGGTTTTTTGCATCGCGGGTCAACATTTTGACTTAAGACATGGAAGTGGCTTCCGTGCATTTTTGACTAAGTCTTTGAGACTTGTCTTTGGCGCATCTGTTTTAAGTCTCGACTCACATCTATTAAGCCGATGGGCCTGCAAATGTGCGTAGGATTTTTGGCAAACCCTCAGCCATCAACGGATTTGATAAGCCTTTACCGACTACCGTTTGAGTCGGGCTAGCATGTGAATTATCTAGGTCCGTTCCACATGTAACGTTGTGCTAAGAGAATGAACTCTCTTAGTCTTGATGCTATGATTTTGAATACATAGACTTTGTCATTTTGACGGGAAAAGACTAACCGGCAACGCGTGTTAGGCGTAGACTTATCTCTATTTAGGGATCGAGATAAAGTCCCCCATGCGTGTGAGGCATGGATTTTGATGTCCTTTTCACGGTAAAAGACTAACCGGCAACGCGTGTTAGGCGTAGACTTATCTCTATTTAGGGATCAAGATAAAGTCCCCCATGCGTGTGAGGCATGGATTTTGATGTCCTTTTCACGGTAAAAGACTAACCGGCAACGTGTGTTAGACATTGACTTATCCCTACTTAGGATTCAGGATAAAATTCCCCATGCGTGTAAGGCATGGATTTTGGCGTTATTAATAACGACCTGCTACGATATTGAATACGTAGGCTTTGCTATTATTGCGGGAATAGGCTACCCGGCAGCATGTGTTAGATGCAGACTTATCTCTAATTAGGGATCGAGATAAAGTCCCCCATGCGTGAAGGCATGGATTTTTGGTGTCATTTCTTCCTGTGTAGCTTGAAACACCGAAAGAATTAACAAGTTCATTGGGGGGTTGACTGTTAGAGGTGTTATGTTAACATAACAGTATTTTACGGACCTATCGCTCTATTGAAGAGAGTCGATAAGTTGATTTGGTCGTCAGAGGTGTGGTGTTAACTTGACGAGTTTGTGGACCTATCGCTCCATTGAAGAGAGTCGATAAGCGGATTTTGTCAGAGGTGTAGTGTTAACGTGACAAGAAAGATATTGCTATGGAAGCAATTTTGAGAACTTATCGCTCAATTGGAGAGAGTCGATAAGTTGATTTGGTCGTCAGAGGTGTGGTGTTAACTTGACGAGTTTGTGGACCTATCGCTCTATTGAAGAGAGTCGATAAGTGGATTTTGTCAGAGGTGTAGTGTTAACGTGACAAGAAAGATATTGCTATGGAAGCAATTTTGAGAACTTATCGCTCTATTGGAAAGAGTCGATAAGTTGATTTTGTCAGAGGTGTAGTGTTAACGTGACAGGATTTGTGTTGCAATTGGAGCAACTTTGGGGACTTATCATCCTATTGACGAGGATTGATAAGTGGGTTTTGTCAGAGGTGTATTGTTAACGTGACAAGAATTTGGAGTGATGCAAACTGAATGCATACTCTGTGGGGATGATGATCGTCAGAAGTGTAATGTTAACTCGACGATGTGAAAGATTCGTTACTCTTAATCCAGTGGATTCCAAGTAACCAACCCCCAGTCTTGATGAAGACTTAGCAGGGGAATAAAAAAGAGGTAGACAAGGCACATAGCCTAGTGGGGCACTATCCATAAAGTCGGAATAGAGGCACATCACCTGGTAGGCCATTATCTGATGAGTTTGACTATCAGAGGTAACTGTTAACATGATAGTTGTTGGACCCGCCATCCTACTGAAGAGGATTAGCTTCAGTGGCCGTAGTACCTTTCCCTTCTGACTGGGAAGAGTAAGCCTGGTCCAGTTGCTCAGGAGAAGATTGGGCTTGGTCTGATTGCTCAGGTTGATCCTGCCTACTTGGTTCTTCAGCTTTGATCCTGGCAATAATTTTTTGAGCATGCTCGCCTTGAGAGATTAGTTGTCTCCAGGAACGGCATTCTACAACTCCTATTCGAGCTAGGAGGTCGGTTTGTAAGTTGTGTCGACAGGTTTGTACTAGGGTAGACTATGTCATACCTGTCAGACAACGCAAGGCCATATTTCGAAACCTTTTGACGAAGGCTTTGACTGATTCCCTCTTCTTCTGCTTAGTAGAGAGAAGGGTATGGATGGAGACTTCTGTATCCTCTTCAAAGAATCTTGACAGGAAGAGTCTCTCTAGATCCGCCCACTTTTGGATACAGCCCGCAGGCAGTTTCCTGAACCATTCAAAGGCAATTCCCTTGAGGGTGCCAATGAACAATCGAGCCAGTATGGCATCGTTCGATATTATATTTCCAGTCTGTGACTTGAAATGATAAATATGTTGGTTCGGTGATCCCGTGCCGTCAAAAGTTTGTAGCGTCGGGACCTCGAACTTTGGAGGATAAGGGGATGCATCCCATTCGGCAGGATAGGGTCTGATAACTCCCTCATCTTGGAGCTCGCTTCTGTTAGCAATGGCTTTAAGGCGGGCTTCCAATTCTTCCATTTTGGCAGACTGAAGATTCTGCTCGTTCTCAGATTCCAGTTTGTGGGCTTCTTGGTCAGAAGCTGTATCATCAACCACTTTTCCCTTCCCTTTGCTTGTGTGAGGTCGGGATGAAGACGCTTTTCCTCTCCGGGAAGATTCTTGCCTAAGCGGCGAATCTGTCTCTTGAGATTTGGCCTTGTCTGCGACGATTTGAGTCAACATGGCCATGAGTTCATTGATGGCCTCCTGCTGAGATTTGAGCATGGCTTCCTGTTCATCAAGTCTCTTTGAAAGGTCTTCCGAATGTTCTGCCATGTGGACGAAGCTCTCATGCCCAACGAAAGAGCTTGATGATTGGGACTCCGCAATGGCTGAGTGTTCGTCATCGGAATTAGTTCCTCTGGCTAAACTCTGATAGTTGATAGGAGGAATGGCTCCTGTTCGAGTCCGAGTACGTTGGTAGATTCCTTCAAACTCGTTAGTGATTTCTCTGACGCTTGGAGAACGATCTGTCTCTGACTCGTCAGAACTAAGGGTTGATGATCTCCCTCTACCAACCATGTTAGAAGTGACTCTAAGGTATTTATCCTCTAAAGTCTTCTTCCTGTGAGGATGTCGTCGATTATTGAGCAAAACGACATTCGTCGGTCGGTTGAACATCGACAGCAATTCCCGCAAGTCAGAGACTTGGGATGAACCTCTCACAGAGCGTGAGGGTAAAGATGGAACCCCCTGTCCATTAAAGGATGAGACTGGCTCCTGGTGAACATGGATCTTGAGTCCACGTTGATCTTTTTGAACACGACAAATCTCATCGTGTTCTGAAGAAGAAACACGAGGGTCGTGTTCTGTTTTACTAACGCTAGACCGAAGTCTGCGTTTTGTTGATGAAACGCACCTTTGCCGGTTGCGTTTTTGTTGGTTAACGCAGTTTGTAAGTCTGCGTTTTGGATCTTGAACGCACTCCTGAGAGTTGCGTTTTGGTTCTGAAACGCACTCCTGAGAGTTGCATTCCGCCAAATCAACGCAGTTTTGAAGGCTGCGTTTTGATTGCACAACGCACCACTGAGGGCTGCGTTTGGCATAAACTGAGCCCACTCCTTTAGAGGTAGGGCTGCTCGAGTAATCTCGGCGACTAAAGGAGAGGGTTTCCTTTGGCATAGGAGCAACCTTTGGAGCTTTAGTCTCCTTGGCACCTCTCACAGAGCGTGAGGGTAGAGATGGAACCCCCTGTCCGTTAAAGGATGGGACTGGTTCTTGGTAAACATGAATTTTAAATCCATGTTGATCATTTTGAACACGACGAATCACATCGTGTTCCAAAGAAGGAACACGAGGGTCGTGTTTAGCTTGATTAACGCAAGACCAAAGTCTGCGTTTTGCTAGTGAAACGCAGTCCTGCGATCTGCGTTCGGATTCAGAAACGCACTCCTGAGAGTTGCGTTCAGTTTGTGAAACGCACTCCTGAGAGTTGCGTTTTGGTTCTGGGACGCACTCTTGAGAGTTGCGTTCAGCCAGATCAACGCAGGTTTGATGTCTGCGTTTAAATTTTGGAACGCACTCCTGAGAGTTGCGTTTTAGTTCTGGGACGCACTCCTGAGAGTTGCGTTCAGCCAGATCAACGCAGTTTTGAGGTCTGCGTTCTGATGTTGGAACGCGCCTCTGAAGGCTGCGTTCTATCTGGGAAACGCACCCCTGAGGGTTGCGTCTAGCTTGGCCTATGCAGAGCTCATATTGAGGCTCGCAAACGCGGAGTTCGCGTTGATTGGAGGATCGGCTCTGGAGTCGTGCCAAAGTCGAGACTTCTCCTTTAGGGAGGGGACTGTATGAACAGTGCAACCCCCATGGGAGATAGTCTTTAGATGAGTTGGCCACAATTGGAGCTTTAGTCTCCTCGGAAACTTTGTGGATCTTGCGCATAGCCTTGGGGCTAAAGGATCCGGAGGAGAGGGCCTTCTCAAACTTGGCTTGATCGAACTCGATGATCAGAGTTTCAACGGTCGTTCCAATGAGATGAACGTCGGATTGCGCCACCACTTCTTCGTCAGAAAAGTTGTTCCCCAGCGGAGTCGCCATCTTTTGTTTGTTGGAAATTTAAAGTAAAAAGACAATGAAAGAAAAATTGACTTGTATTCCTCTCAAAATCGATTACAATTTGGATTCCGATTACAAAAGAGAGGAGAATGAATTTGATTCTCCCCTTTGTTTAATTCTGGGTTCTTCACGGTGGCGATGAGATGCCTCCCTCGAATGCTCGCGTCGAGTTTGCTTCTCGTTGACGATCCGAACGTCTTGATTCACTGGAACGATGTCTTCTCCTCACGATTTGACGCTGTGGAGAACTTGCGTGGCAAGTTTGAAGATAACTCTTGACGAGTTGATAACTCTTGACGAGTTTTAGAAGAACTTGCAGAGCAAGTTTTGAACTCTGATCGAGTTGATAACTCTGACGAGTTTTAGAAGAACTTGCAGAGCAAGTTTTGAACTCTGATCGAGTTGATAACTCTGACGAGTTTTAGAAGAACTTGCAGAGCAAGTTTTGAACTCTGATCGAGTTGATAACTCTGACGAGTTTTAGAAGAACTTGCAGAGCAAGTTTTGAACTCTGATCGAGTTGATAACTCTGACGAGTTTTAGAAGAACTTGCAGAGCAAGTTTTGAACTCTGATCGAGTTGATAACTCTGAACGAGTTTGAACTCTTGAAAAAGAGTTGATTTGAACCGAAAGTCGGTTATAAGCCAAGGGAATGCTCCTGTGGTCGATCGTTGCTGAGGATGAACGTCGATCGCCCCCTTGCTGCCCAAAAAGAAGGATCCCAGAGCCCAGAGCCAAAAGCCAGCCAAAAAGGAGCGCCCGAACTCAGTTGAGTTTCCCACTATTTATAGGGGGTTTAGGGGTGGCAACTGCCCCCTTAATTAGCTCCTCCATGGGCTGAGTGGGGTGTAACCACCCCCTCTTAAACAGCTCCCGAAATAGTGGGGAAAACGGTTTTGAAACCGTTCTGTTAGTGCTTTGAACGAGTCAAAACGCTGAAAACAGCGTTCTGGGCCTTAACTCTGCGTCTTATTGATGAGACGCAGAGTTGGGCGCTTGTTGGGAGTTGAAAACGCAAGGGCCGCTTGCGTTCGGACCTTAACTCTGCGTCTTAAAGATGAGACGCAGAGTTGGGCGCTCGCTGGGAGTCGAAACGCACAGGCCGCATGCGTTTTAGAGATGAACTCTGCGTTTTAGGCTAAAAACGCAGAGTTGGGCCTGTTTAAAGGCTGAAAACGCACAGTTGTGCTGTTTTAGAGATTAACTCTGCGTTTCTAGACTGAAAACGCAGAGTTGAGCCTGTTTAAAGGCTGAAAACGCACAGTTGTGCTGTTTTAGAGATTAACTCTGCGTTTCTAGACTGAAAACGCAGAGTTGAGCCTGTTTAAAGGCTGAAAATGCACAGTTGTGCTGTTTTAGAGATTAACTCTGCGTTTCTAGATTGAAAACGCAGAGTTGAGCCTGTTTAAAGGCTGAAAACGCACAGTTGTGCTGTTTTAGCGATTAACTCTGCGTTTTGATGTTGAAAACGCAGAGTTGAGCATGTGCGCTTTGACTCTGTAATGCAGAGGCGAACCTTAGGCGGGCTTGGCGGGCTTCAGGCTAAGTCCAATGTTCTGATGAAGTCCAGTCTTGCAGACGGACCTCAGAACATAATTTGCTGCGAAGAACAGGTCATAACTTTCAAACCGTAAGTCGGAATTAGACGAATTATATATGAAAATCGGCTATCTCGACGAGACGGGGCCATCCGAACCAAGCCGAAGGCTTCGGTTCGCTTCCTCCGTTTGGCCAAATTCCTTACGGTTTGAGAGATATCTGCATTCTAATATGAAGAGACCGTCAATTTGTAGTCTCTTTTGCTAGAGCTTTGCACAGATCGTCCTCTTGTAATCTTTGTCTTGGCTCCTTGAAAATATGAGAGTCGTCAGATTGTAACTCCCGATGTTGATTGTGAAGGCTATTGAATTGGAGTTTTCATCAGTTGTCGTGAAGGTCCTCAAATTGTAGCCTACTGGAAGTCGTCAGATTGTAACTTCCATCATCGGTGTTTGATGGGGGATAAGCTATCTATTGTGATTTTTAGACAGCCTACAGTCATCTACAAACTTCAAGTCCAGAAACTTATCAATTAGGTGAGATTTGGACAGCTTCTCCTCATCCTTGTACTGATCCTCCAGAGTATTCCAGATTTTCTTTGCAGAAGGCTTCTTGATGTAAGCATCTGCCAAATGATCGGTCAGATAGTTAAGAAGATAACTCCCGCAGAAGTGATCATCTCTAGCACAAGAGGCTTCAGATTCAGAATCTTCTTCAGAGTCAGGTTTCTCCTCAGAAACCACATGTATATTTTCAGGAGTTGCATCCCGAAGATTACTTTCCGACGCCATGCATTGAAGTTGGAACTGTCAAAATTCTCTAACTTAAAACAGTCCACTCCAAGAGTCCTCGCAGGATCCATGGTAGATCAAAATACTGCTTTAAGATTATTGGCGCCTATGGTTAAATCTGGAATAATACATATATATAACAGCAAAAACTAAACATAAAATTAAAGTGCAGTAATTTAAAATTTTTCAACTCAGTTGCTGTGTATTTGTAAAACGCTGTGCTTAAAGTATTATTTGGCCTACTCTGGTGCAAGGATCCTAAGGCCAAATTACTTCCAGGAACAGTAGTCCAATACTCTGGTGTGCACCGACCTAGTACTGTCAAGATCTTCTCGATCTATAAGACAAAGATCTTCTCGATCTACCAGGCAAAAATCTTCTCGATCTATAAGACAAAAATCTCCTCGATCTATCAGGCAAAGATCGCCTCGATCTATAAGACCTTCTCGGTCTAGGCACTGTTCCTACTAGCTATTCTACAACGTATATATATCTGTATATATTGATTGTTGTTTTTTGAATAAATTTTCCTTAAAGATTTGGGGTCTATTTATAGTGTTTGAAAAAATACTATGCACTAATAAAATAATATTATTTACTATGCATATGGGACCCACGTCCAAATTTTTCTTCATTGGGGCCCACCACTTTATTTAATTTTAAAGTTCAGCAGCCCACATTTTGTATCTTCTTTGCCTAATCATGTGGGGCCCACTAGCTTTTAATTTAAAAAAGTATCTAACCTTTATAGTTTACATCGCCCCATATTATGCGGGCTTCTGAAAAGATGCCTTGCTACTCCCCCAGCAGTCAACCAATTATTTCTTTCTCTGAATTTGGACGGTTGAACTTTTAAAGATGGAGAGTATTACTAGAAGATCATGTCAGAATAGGGGCAAATTTAGATTTTAGGGTAAGTTTAAAAATTGCACATGTTTAGTGTTCCCTTGTAACATTTTAAATTTGCCCTCCATAAGTTTTAAAAACTGCACCCCAATCTATCTAAAAACACTTTATAAGTTAGCAGCAAATTAAATTCGCCCATCTAAAATGCGCCAAGTACATTCTTGTTAGATACTGTAGTTTTATAATATTACATTTTTATTTTTAGGTAACTAAATATTTCGGTCAGAGCCGTATTAAGTCCAATGAGATCTTATCACATACACTAATTTGGAATAAGGTATAGGATTCAAGGAAAGCTAGTTTAAATATGTCAAAGATGTAACATATCAATATGTATTAAAAAAATAAATAGAAGAATTATACCCTCCCCTGTTAAAGTTTTCCAAATGTTTTCCTTATGTTTAGTGGCCCCATGCATGTTCCCCTCTCTCTCTCACTCTCTCTCTCTCTCTCTCTCTCTCTCTCTTTATTTTATTTTATTTTATTTTTTATTTTTTGCCCCCCATTAATTAAGAACACTCGTAAAAGACCAAAGCAGCCGGTATTGGCATCTTATAAAACCCTCAACATGGGATCAAAAGTAATCCCATTCTATAAATAAAACTCCACAAACACATTCCCTCTCCTTAATTCTCGCCTCTACATCACAAGTTACCGTACAGCAGCAGATTCCCCCGCCAAAAATCCAAAGAGAATAATGCACGTCGTTCCCTGTCCTCGCTTTATACTATCACGCTCCGTGACCAAGATCCCTCTCCCCCACTCCCACCGGCCCCCGCGCGTCCGCGCCACCGTCTCCGCGCCGTCCTCTCGCTCCGCGCCGTGCGACCTCTCAGCCCAGCCGGCCCCCGCACACATTCCTTATTGGGTCGAGAAGCGGGCGGCCCGGCGAGCCGCCCCCCGCGACTCCCCTTCTGCTGCCTTCTGGGATTACCACGTTTCTCTTCCTTTCTCACGCGGAGATCCGAGGCAGTCATCCCGTTCCCGCTCCACTCCCGCCCGTCGTCTGGCGTCGCGACGTCCCCTAGCCGACTCCCCGGGACCTCCTTACTACCCATTACAGGTCAGGTATTACAAAGTCGATATAATATATATGATACGTACGACACTGCCCATTGACTCTCCTCACTGGTAGCTGTATACATCATTTTAGTTGAGATCATACATTTTTTAATTACTTTAATGATGATATATAATTTTTAGGCTAAATGATATATTTGAAGGATAAAAAAAATTTGGAGCGAAGAGAACCTGCTCGCAAACTTTTAAATATGATCAGTGGACATGCACCGCCTCGAGGTTTACAGCCTTCAGGAAAGTACACCTTCTTTTAATTAACTCAAGATTTAAATTTATTCTGGCTAATAGAAACCACTAACGGCTACTGATCTCGGTTTTTTTTTTTTTTGACAGAGTTATAGTTTGGCTATTTAATGAGTTTTTCTGATAAACACCCAAAGTTTAAATGACGTTTCTCTTCTGATATTAAGCCGCGTGACTTAACAAGTTTTTTCTCAGGCATTTCTGAAAGTTTCGTGTAAGGTTATTTGTTCTTAGCATTTAATATATACCTTAGGATCGGCACGCTCAGTTTGATTGCCAAAACCATGCAGGACCCGGCCTCTTCTCCGACCGAACCGAGCGGCATCCACCTGTACACCCACTCGACGCTCACGCTACCCTCGATCCGTTTTAGGCTTCTGGTGACGATCCGAACCGTTCAGAATACAGCGCGAGGTAATTGTCAACGAGACTGAGGCGGAGGCGGAGGAAGAGGGGACGGGGACGGAGGGGGGAGTTTTCACTGTCCACCGGGCCGTTCTCGGTGGCTGAAGTGGGGAAGCGAAGATGGGAACGTGAAGGTGATGAAGACGTCGGCGAAACAGCGAGCGTGGTGAAGTGGGAGTGGAGGGTGATGTGTTGGTGCGGAGGGAGGAACAAATCCCCCGAGGTCCGAGGAAGGGTTCGTTGGGGACGGAGGGGGCCGGTGGATTTGGTTGGGGTAGGTGGAGACGGATGAGGGAGGAGGTGAGGAGCGAGGGGGAGGGTGGCGGAGAGGTTGAAGGAGTTTGGTGGTGTTGATTGGCTGCGCGCTCATTGGGTGTTCCAACCCATACTGCCATGGTATGTTTTTCTTACTTGAGTGAAACATATTAATGCATTAAAATAAGTGGTCTCTTTATTTTTTTTTGACAGTTAGGCTAATCTAATATATTATATGCAAATCTTAATGGAATATATATTTTTTCGTCTAAAGGACTATAATAAACGTTGTTTGGATTTCAAGGACATAAATGTTAATAAAAAGGTTTCGTAATATAAACAACATGCCATATATCTAGTAGCAACTAACGGACGCATCATGCAATTTTATTGACTTTATGCGGTTCCACCTGGATAGTTGGGTAAAACTATCATTAGATGAGTTCTAATGCTTAAATAGTGCGCTAAAAAAAAAGAATAATTGTTGGATCAACACACTATTCTTAAAGTCTCTTTTGTTAAAGAAAAATTAACAACAACAAATATTGTTTTGTTGAATCAATGCATTGATAGATTTCAAGTTTTTTTTCTTATCTGTTTTGCATGATAGCAGAATAAATAATAATTAATCCTAATCCTACTAGCGGGCGAGAAGCAGCTCCGATACTAGATAGCTTCTCTCTCGTTGCATATAGGATTAATCGACGGTGATATAAATCATAAGAGTAAGTCGTTGTTTCGGAGATGATTTATTGTGATATAATTAACTATGATAATATTCGTGCCTCATCATTGCGGGCCATTCTTCTGTTTTATAATTTCTTTAAAAAAAAAAAATTCCAATTTATTTTCTATGTAGGTGGACGAGCTTGACGATTTGTGATTGCGAAATACATTCATCATCGGTCCAGTTTTTTTTTTTTAAAGAAGATGAAAGAATCTATACCTTGGCAACACTTTAGTATCAATGTTTTAGCAGTTTTGGTTGTCTATCTGTCCGTAGCGACCAACGATTTGTTAATGAGATAAAATAGTGGGCTAAATTACGACCATGTCCTCTCGTAGTATACTAATGGTTAATAGGTCCTTACGGTTCTATTTGTTACGTAGTCGACCCCACTTATTATCAGTCAATAGCACTATGTCTTATATGGTGCTGTCACAGACCACGGACTTGTTATGAGATCAACATAATTGGTTTAATTACCTGAACATGGGTCCTCTGTAGTATACGTAATTATAGATAGTCACTTACGGTTCTATGTGTTTGCGAATTGAACCCCCTACATATTTTTAGCATATCCACCTCTTTTATAATTTTTTCTTGACTTCTAGAAAGTGAAACTTTTAAGACAATTAGCAAATACTTGGGTGTCTCATTAAAAGCATATAACGACCGGCCATATCCTAAGAGTGCAGAGATTTGGGTTTTGCTATGCAGAGTTTTTTAGCGCCTTTGCAAAGAGGCTGCTACCTCAACGATTCTAGAGATTGATCCGCTAAGAGAACAGAGCTGCTGCTTCTCTCGCTGCACGCTGAAGAAACATGCTTCCTTTGTCCTCGTCCCCCAAGCTTCAACCTTTTCTATCCGGTATATTAGCATTTTTTCTGCTCCATATCTCTTTGCTCAAATTGTAAGCATGACTATTGCCATTTTGTCTGATTGTCAAATATAGACACCCCCATTGTTAATTTGAGGGTTAGGTTATTAGCCGAACTCAAAAATTTCAAACTGTAGGACTCAAACCAACTTTTAATTAATGAAAAATCGCCTAGTTTTTTTATATTAGCCAAATTATATCGACCGTCATTTCTTATGCTACGTCAATGCTTAATCATTCATTTTGCTAATTAGTTCCGGGGTTGCCAACGCCGGCGACTGTCTGTAGGAGGTTGTTAAACCCTAACTAGAAACCTTAAATCCGAGTTTTTAATGCCTAACAACAGTCGGGGTTTGGCACCCCGACTAATTAGGAAAATGGCATTAAAGTGCTTACGTGGCAATTATTGAGTCAGAGTGTTTGGTAAGTTAAAAAAAAAATGTGGTGACTGGTGTCGATTTTGGTAATTAAAAGTTGGTTGAGTCTACACTGAAAATTTGTTCTAGGAGCCCAGGCTTACAACTTTTTTGAGTCTACGACGACATGTTCTTTCCGTTGGTTGATATGCTTGTGATCGATCAGTGATTCACGTGTGATCGATGAATCCATCTTTACTCTCAATTCATCCTGAAAGGCTAATTAAACATTGTTTCTTTGAAATGAGAATGGAAAATTAAGACTTAGGTTGTTCACATTGCATATATCACTCAAAATTAAGAACTAGGTTGTTACGATAATTCTTCTCGCTGGCTGCAGAATTTGACTCGAACCTCCAACCCGTCCCAAAAAATAGACTTCATCATGCCGCCGGACCACCTTAATGATTCCATGCGACTGGCCTTCACCGACGACCACTACGTCATTTCATCGCAACCTAGAAATAAAGCTCGAACATCCTCAGGCTCAATGCTCGCGGTCTCCCGCTTGTCACCGATGATTCAGCCGTTATCGTGAAGCCGCCAGCCAGCCGACGACGCCAATCTACTTGCTGCCGCAGGTCCGTCCGCAGGTCAGCCGAGAGAGAACCGGAGAGTGCGCCTGTCGAGGCTCCGGCTCAGCTCTGGGTGTCGCTACGTCGGCAAGGCTTTCGAGGCGATAGAGAGATTCCCGTCGCAATTGTTGAGATTGGAAGTTGCATCGTGCACGCTTCGTTGGCTGCTTACCGCGGCTTTCAAGCGTTCCAAAAGATGTTTGGTAAGAGCCTGAGAGGTCCTGAAAATTTGATTCTAAAGTTCACGAGGGGTAATTGTGGATTAGCGTCCCTCTAGTTTTATTATTTATAATTGAAATCTTATTTATCTCTTTTAGCTCATGCATTAGAAAGATATATGTCCAAAAAAAATAATTTTCTAGCTTTCTCGTTTGATGATTTGAAATATAAGTCGAAAGTAAAAGTTCACTCAACAGTCTTATTTACAAAACAAACTCTTGGTATTTTGATACTTAGAGTTAAAATCTTCGCAAAGATACACGAGACAAAGATGACGCATTGCATTCGAAATAAATTGACTCCACAAGTGCTTGTATCTTAAGTATAAAAACTCATATGAGTATTCATAGTAGTACTTAGCATTATTTTTATAGACAAGCACACTAAACATATTTTTCTCTTCTGCAGTTACGAACTGGGAAACAGGAAACTGTGACCCTGTTTGTGATTGAACGTGCAATCAAAGAGGCGTCTCCTGGTCCATCTTGTGAGGTAAGAACTACCCGCTTCAAGCATTTATTTGCAAATCTTGTGTACCATGTTTAACCGAGACTAAATCTTATCAGAACCATAGGACCAGAACAGTTACTCAAAAAAAAAGAAATATATGCCGCGCTAGCCTTTACGCGGAGTGTTCTGATAAAATTACCTGGCGTATACCTCTCGCCACGGCGCGCATATCACAACGCATACAGGTATCAATGCAAAGTTGGGATGCAAGAGGAGGATGTGGCAATGCTTCGATAAAAAGGCTCAGAGGCAATGGAAAAAGATCAGCAGACTTTCGCGGTGATCAATCCTGGCTTACTTCTGGCTCGGAGAAATGCTTATCATCTATGCCCGGAACAAGCTCCGGCAGCAAGGAGATTCCCTGCTCATTTTCCATTGGATACAGGTGTGAAGGATCAGACTGTGATGATGGTACGCCGGCATCGGTGGTGGGGGGCCGGGAAAGCGGGAGTTCTCGTGGAGAGCCCATTATTTTGTGCGCTAGGGAAGGAGAGAGGGGGAGGAGGATCGGATATATAGTTGTCCGTAGAGTGGAAGAAAATTTATACCATCTACAGAAAGTCTGCCAAATATTTTCAGGACTTGCAGCAAATACATCTTCCTAAAGGGTCAATTTGGCAACTCCCCGTCGCGTACCGGTGTGTAATATAACATACGCGCGCGAGCACAGGTACACACGCAAACCCAGCACACACAGCACAACACCCAAAAGCTTCTGAACGTGTAAACACGGTTTAGTTCCTGTTTTATTAGAACTGATTGTTTTTTTATTTATAAAATTAATACACTATTTGATTTAGCAAATAATAGAAATGAATGTGTCATTTTAAACACTTCAGCGGGAATTTTTCCATTGATTCCTGGCGACCCATCGGTTTTTGGACGAACATAATATAATTAATAGCAATTCTTTACATATTATTTACTGAAATGATTTTTATTTATTTATTTTCTTGCGAACAGATGCAGTATCGAAGCAAGAAGTGTGTACCTTGGTGATTCTGGATGCATATAAGCTCATAGGAAGACTAATGCTGGTAGCGAAGCTTGAAGTCCAAAAATCACTGAGCTTTCCCTCTTGATTCCATGGGTTCTGGCTAGGCAATATAAGTCAACATATATTGTTTATCGTGATAGCTGTCTGGCTATAGTTGTTCATTCAATCTTAGCACAAATTTCCCCCTTTTTCTTCTTCTCAAGAGAAATTGTCATTATACCTCGGCGTGTAGCGATAGCGATCATGTACATACCCCCGCCGACTTCCCCCGTGGGACCTACTACCTTACAGGTGCAGTATACAAATCGATATAATTATATATGATACGTACGCACGTGCCCATGAAATCCCTCATCTTGGTACTGTATAACATTTTAGTGAGATCATAATTTTTTAATTATCTTTAATGATCATAATATTTTTAGGCTAAATATATATTTGAAGGAAAAAAAAATTTGGACGAAGAGAACCTCTAGCAACTTTTAAAATATGATCAGTGACCACCCTGAGGTTTACAGCCTATCAGAAAAGTACCCTTTTAATTAACTTCAAGATTTAATTTATCCTAAAGAAACCCCTAACGGCACTGATCTCGGTTTTTTTTTTTTTGAAAATTATAGTTGGCAATTTAATGAGTTTTCTGATAAAATCCCAAAGTTAAATGACGTTTTCTTCTGATAATTAAGCCCTGAGCTTAACAGGAGTTTTCTCACATTCTGAAAGTTTCGGTAGGTATAGTCTAATTTATATATATACTTAGGATCGGCACGCTCAAGTTTGATTTCCAAAACCATGCAGGACCCGGCCTCTTCTCCGACGACCACGGCTAAACCGTAAACGCATAAGTTCGGACAGACGTGCTATCTGCGATCCTTTGAGTTCGGTGACGCAGAACAGTCAAATAAGCGGCGAGTCATAAAAATGAGGCGGAGGCGGAGGAGAGGAGGGGGAGGAGAGTGGACAGGTTCACCCGGGGCCGTTCTCTCCGAATGTCGAAGGGAGGGAAGGAAGATGGGGAAACGTGAGAGTATGAAGATACGGCGAACACGAGACGTGGCTGGTGAGGGAGGGTGATGGATGTTTGTGGAGGGAGGGATCCAGAGGGAGGAGGTTGCGTTGGGAGGAGGGGGCGCGCTGGATTTGGCGTTTGGGGGAGGTGGAAGTAGAATGGGGAGGGGAGGTGAGAGGACGGAGGGAAGGGTGGTGTATGATGGTTAGAACGGAGGTTGGGGTTGATTTGGCTGCGCGGGTGTTAAAACCAATACTCCATGGTATGTTTCTTTACTGATGATAATTATGATTAAAATAAGTGGTCTCTTTATTTTTTTTTGACGTTAGAGACAATCTAAATATATTATATGAAATCCTTAATGGGAATATATATTTTTTCGTCTAAAGGACATAAATATAACGTTGTTTGGGATTTCAGGGACATAAATGTTAATAAAAAGGTTTAGGAATATAAACAACATGCCATCATATATAGTAGCACTACGGACGCATATGCAATTTTTTATTGGATTTATGCGGTTCCACCGGATAGTTGGGAAAACTATCAATTAGATGAGTTCTAATGCTTAAATAGTGCGCTAAAAGAAGAATAATTGTTGGATCAACACACTAATCTTAAAGTCTCTTTTGTTAAAGAAAAAATTAACAAAGCAAAAAATATTGTTTGTTGAATCAATGCATTGATAATTTCAAGTTTTTTTTTTCTTTCTGTTTTGCATTGATAGCAGAATAAATATATAATTAATCCTCAATCTACTAGCGGGCGAGAAGCACTAGATACTAGATAGCTTCTCCTCGTTGCATATAGGATTAATTCGACGGTATATAAATCATAGTAATTCGTTGTTTTCGAGATGATTTATTGTGATATAATTAACTATGATTAATATTCGTGACCTCATGAATTGCGGCCATCTCTGTTTTAATTCTTTAAAAAAAAAAATTCAATCATTTTCTATGTAGTGGACGACTGACGATTGTGATGGAAAGATATCATCGTCCAGTTTTTTTTTTTAAGTAAGATGAAAGAATCTATACCTATGCAACACTAGTATCAATGTTTTAGCATTTTTGTGTCTTATCTGTCCGTCACGGACCAACGATTTGTTATGAGATAAAATAGTGGGCTAATTACGAACATGTCCTCTGTAGTATCACCTAATTGTAAATAGGTCACTTACGGTTCTATTTGTTACGAGTAGACCCCCTACAGTATTAGCCTATGTCTTATATGTCTGTCACAGACCAACGATTTGTTATGAGATAAAATAATTGGTTAATTACGAACATGTCCTCTGTAGTATCACCTAATTATAGATAGTTCACTTACGGTTCTATTTGTTGCGAATAGACCCCCTACAGTATTAGCATATACACCTCTTTAAATTTTTTTTGACTTCTTAGAAAGTGAAATTTTAAGAAATTAGCAAATATTGGGTGTCTCATTAAAGGCAATTATAACGACCGGCCATATCCTAAAGTGCAAGATTTGGGTTTTGCATGCAGGAGTTTTTAGGATGCCGCCAAAGAGGCTGCTATCACATTATAAGATTGATCCCAAGAGAAACAGGCTGCTGCTTCTCTCGTGCAACGCTGAAGACATGCTTCTTCCTCGCTCCAACTTCACCTTCTACGGTATATTAGCATTTTTTCCCCAACTCTTTGCTCAAATTTGTAACATGACTATTGCCATTTTTGTCTGAAGTGTCAAATTATAGACACGCCCCTTGTAATTTGAGGGTGTAGTTATTTATGCCGAACAAAAATTTTCACTGTAGACTCAAACCAACTTTTAATTATCAAAATCGACCTATTTTTTTTAATTACCAAAATCGACCCATTTTATGCTACGTAAGCTTAATCTCATTTTCTAATTAGTCGGGGTTGCCAACCCCGACTGTTTAGGAGGTTGTTAAACCCTAATTAGAAACCTTAAATCCGATTTTTAATGCCCTAAACAGTCGGGGTTGGCAACCCCGACTAATTAGGAAATGTGATTAAGCTTACGTGGCATAAAGTGAGTCAATTTTGGTAATTAAAAAAAAATGGGTCGATTTTGGTAATTAAAAGTTGGTTTGAGTCTACACTGAAAATTTGTTCTATTTATGCCCCTAAACTTTTTTGAAGTCTAGACGACATGGTTTCTTCCGTTTGGTTGATATGCTGTATCGATCAGGATTCACGTGCTGATCGATGAATCATCTTTTACTCTCAAATTCATCTGAAAGGGCTAATTAAATTGTTCTTTGAAATGAGAATGGAAAATTAAGACTTAGGTTGTTACATTTGGCAATATATCACTCAAAATTAAGACTTAGGTTGTTACGTAATTCTTCTTGCTGGCTGCAGAATTTGACTCCAACTTCAACCTCGTCCAAAAGAAAGACTTCATCATCCCCGACCACCTAATGATCCACGACTGGGCCTTCACCGACGACCACTACGTCATCATCGGCAACAGAATAAAGCTCGACATCCCAGGCTCAATGCTCGCGGTCTCCGGCTTGTCACCGATGATCTCAGCCTTATC
>NC_033797.1:136969096-136971089 GCF_001876935.1 Asparagus officinalis
AGCCGAGAGAGACTGGAGAGTGCCTGTCGAGGCTCCGGCTCAGCTCTGGGTGTCGCACGTCGGCAATGCTTTCGAGGAGAGAGATTCCGTCGGCAATGTTGAGATGAAGTTGCACGCTTCCGTTTGCTCTTACCGGTGGTTCAACTTCCAAAAGATGTTTGGTAAGAGCCTGAGAGGTCCTGAATTTGATTCTTAAAGTTCACAGGGGTAATTGTGGATAGCGTCCCTCTAGTTTTATTTATGAATGGAAATCTTTTTATTCTTTTACTCATGCATGGAGAAAGATATATGTCAAACAAATAATTTTCTCTTTCTCTGATGATGAAATAAAGTCGAAAGAAAAGTTCACTCAACCAGTCTATTTACAAAACAAACTCTTGGTATTTTGATACTAGAGTTAAAAATCTTCCAAATACACAGACAAAGATGAGCATGATTGAAATAAAATTGACTCCACATGCTTGTATCTTATAGTATAAAAACTCATATGAGATTCATAGTATGTACTTAGCATTATTTTTATAGACAAGCACTAACATATTTTCTCTTCTGCAGGTTACAACTGGAAAACAGGGAAACTGGACCCTGTTGTGATGAACGTGCAATCCAAAGAGGCGTCTCTGGTCCATCTTGTTGAGGTAAACTACCCCTTCAACATTTTATTTGCAAATCTTGTGTACCATGTTAACCGAGACTAAATCTTATCAGAACCATAACCAGAACAGTTACTCAAAAAAAAAAAATATCCGCGCTAGCTTTTACGCGGGTGTTCTGATAAAATTTACTCCGTATTAACCCTCGCCAGCGCGCGCATTCACGCTTACAGGTATCAATCAAGTTGGATGCAAGAGGAGGATGTAGGCAATGCTCGATAAAAAGGCCTTCAGAGCAATGGAAAAGATCAGCAGACTTTCCGGTGATCAACCTGGCTTACTCTGGCCGGAGAAATGCTTACATCTATGCCGGAACAAGCTCCGGCAGCAGGAGATTCCTGCCTCATTTTCCATTTGATACAGTGTTGAAGATCAACTGTGATGATGGGTCAGCGGCATCTTGGTGGGCCGGGAAACGGGCGTTCGTTGGAGAGCCCATATTTGTCGCTAGGGAAGGAGCAGAGGGGGAGGAGGATGGATATATAGTTGTCGTAGAGGTGAGAAAAATATACATCTACAGAAAGTCTGCCAAAATTTTCAGGACTTGCACAAAACATCTTCCTAAAGGGTCAATTTGGCAACTCCCCGTGCGCACGTGTGTGTATATATACACATACGCGCGCGCACGTACACACGCAAACCAGCACACACACGCACACACCCAAACAGTTTTGACGTGTAACCGGTTTAGTCCTGTTTTATTAGAAATGATTTTTTTATTTATGAAAAATTAATAACTATTTGATTAGAAATAAAAAATGAAGTGTCATTTTTAAAACTTCAGCGGGATTTTCCATTATTCCTGCGACCCATCGGTTGAGAAATAATATAATTAATACAATTCTTTTATTATATTTACTGAAATGATTTTTATTTATTTATTTTATTGCGGAACAGTATGCAGTATCGAAGCAGAAGTGTTACCTGGTGATTCTGGATGCAAAGCTCATAGGAAGACCTAATGCTCTGGTAGCGAAGCTTGAAGTCCCAAAACACTTGAGCTTTCCTCTTGGATTCCATGGGTTCTGGGCTAGCAAATAGCAACATATTTGTTTATCTGATAGCTTCTGTGTATAGTTGTTCATCAATTTTACACAATTTCCCCCTTTTTCTTCTTCTCAAGAGAAATTGTCATTATATCCCCAAATGTAGCGATAGCGATCATGTACATACCCACAACAGTTTTCCAATAGTGAAATGTTCATCTATGCAAAACAATCATGTATATGTAAATTTGCCGTTATTTGGTTACATTAACTTATTTGTCTTGTGTTTGAAATGGATTATGTAGTGCAACTCTTTTCTCATAACCCCTTCTGCCAGAAAACAATCAAGAAGAG
>NC_033797.1:136972313-136979597 GCF_001876935.1 Asparagus officinalis
AATAAAAAAAGTTGAAAAGAATTTTATAAGCTAAAAGTAGTAACACTGTGTATAGAAAAAAAATACGTGGAAACAACCAAGATGAAGTGAAACTTCGTGAGAACAAGGCTTCTCGGTCATTTGTCATAGCATCTGCATGCAAAATCTAAAAAGGAATAAGAGTATCCAACGTTTTCGGAAATTTCCATGCAGTAAACGTATGCGCAAATATTCTCCTAACAATATGAGCAAAATTGAAATGCGCGTGAGAAGAAGCTAACAGTAATTGATGCCCCAAAAAAGAAACAGTCATCTTTCTTCATATGTACAGAATATTCAAATTTGCTGTTATTTAGATATTGTAATCCAGCATAAAGCTTCAGTTTCAGGAACATAAACAAACAAACTAGAACAGTAACTACAAAGTGTCATGTCGACAATTTTTTGCTAACCTTTCTGGATACGAGTCATCACTACGATAATGAAGACCGCAACAGAGAGCATAAATGACGATTTCACAACATTATCAAAAGGCTTAGGTTCCTTGTCCTCATAATGTGGAGGAAATATATCATTCACAAGCTTTGAAATCATGCCAAAGAATTCCATTATTTTCCCTTTCGTACTGTCCATAATCCACCTTAGTATTCCTGTCGGGATGCCAGGGTCTTCATCTGGTGTGTGAGGTTCACTACTGGATCGAGCTGTAAATAACATCACATAGTTACTTTAGGACACAGATGAGAACATACGAATACGTAGTAGTATGGTTTAGGACAAGTAAAAAGCCTAAATAAGTTAGTAGAAAATTCGAAAGGCTACGCGGTTTCCTCTTTTTTTGTTAGGGGCCCGGGGGGAGGGTGGTGTGGAGGGAGAAAATTCTGTATGTGCAAGCATATGCGGATTTGAGCATGGGTGGGTGGATGGGTGTGCGTGTGTGTTGGATGAGGCCCTAAGGTGACTCTTTAACGCCTAGGCATTCAGACTAAATCACTATGTGGAGCATCAAAAGGATTATACCAAGTGGAAGAAGAACAACGACAAAAGAAACACCTATTCAACTCTTCCGAGTTGGGCGACATGAATCCCTTTTATCTATTGATATCTCTTCTAAGGACTATCTCTTCTGTTAAATTAATAGAAGGCAACATGTTACTTAACCGAGTTAATCCATGTTTGGTTGAGTCTACCTCCCGTCCACATAGATGCTGGAATAGTAATAATGTCCTTAAACATCCAATATATTTTATACAATATTTTTGAATATTATTAAAGATTTTATTGTTGCACATATAATTTGGGTATCAATTCTATAATTGTTATAGTATCTTGGAAATTGTTTTTGTTAGATCATGCACCGTGATGTGCCGCTTGGAGATGCGATCTAACTTAGAGATTTCTTAAACTCGTGCTTAACCTATAACTACTAAAGGATAATTAGTTATAGCATGTTATTATGCATGATACCGACATGTGAAATTTGGTAGTAGGTCTCAACCACCGGGAATGAGGATATCCCGGATGTATGTTATAAGCACACATTATGATGTGTGTAGCACTAGACCGTATTTGAATTTTCTAGGACAAGTCACCTAGGAGATGGAGAATTCAAATTATTACATGGCCCCTTTAACTTGATGAAATTGTCATTTCTGATTTGATATTTTAGTATATTTTGATGTGATGGTTAAGCTTGTTTAGCAAGTGCTACACAACCTGAAACGTTGGTTTACTATATTTTATTTAGGAAAATGATGGATATCTAGATAAGATCTAGTATGCTCATTATGATAAGTTAATTTATTATGCATTCCCATGAAGTTATAAAATTTCCACTAGCGGGTGGTTTTAAAAAATATTTTTTTAAATTTATTTTTTTATAAAAATAAAATATTCTTATGTTTCAAAATGATTTTTATTTATGTTCATGAAAATTAAAATTTAAGCATGAGCAAATAGGTGAATTATCCTGCTCAAAAGAGTTGCCTAAAATAAATAATAATGGAAGGGAATTAATGTAATTTATTATTTAAAAATAATTAATCTCATATTATGGAAGAGTTTTTATGAACAGTTGGTCGGAGAAAGATTTGACTATTAAATTAAAATTATTAATTTGATTAATAATTGGTTTTCGATATGAGACCCAATTTGTCTCACTAATATCATTAGAAGAGGTATACATGCAATACAATTCTATGTCTATCCTTAATTATCATGGAAACAATGTTCTATTGTTAATTGTTATGGAAAGAACATTCTATCTTTAATTGTTATGAAAAAAATTTTGAACAGTTAGTAATTGTTTGAAATTAAAATATATAAGACAAGTCTAATCTTATATATAGGGTTCATATGTAGCCTTATGAGGGGCGCAAAGTAACAGAAGAGAGATAAAAATTTGAGAACTTATCTCTCAGTATTGCTCCTCTTCGGTGACGGGTGGATTTTAATTGGAGGCTTTTTCTCCTGAGGAAACTATTCGGATTGATATTCAAACAAATTATTGAAGAAATTCGAAAAGCGTTTCAGGTATTCTTTTAATATTTGATTAATTTTTATTAATAGTCATGACATGCATATTCCGCCTCGTTGTATGTTATGTTTCCAACAGATGGTATGAAAGCAGGTTTAGAATTTGATCTTTGATGTTTAATTAGATTAAGCTATTATGGTTTGATCATAATTTTTGGTTTGTTAGATTAAATTATCGAACAATATATTTTGATTATATGGGGTTTACTGTTTAAAATTTTATTTGATAAAAATGATATTATTGTTCACAACGGTTTTCTGTTCAAATCGGTTTACTATTCACATCGTGGTACTGTTCAACAGCAGGGGTTACTATTCTCTGCCGCGATTACTATTCGCCAATGCTTTATACTCTTCATCATTTAATTTTGTTAAGCAAGAAAATAATTATTTTGATTGAAATCAATTAGGATTCTTGTTAAGATTATAATTAGGGTTTTCATTAGATCATGAATTTTGAGTTTGATAAAATCACATTAAAGTTTTTTACTATCAGAGATTTAATCTTAATCCTTTGTGATAATTCATGATGAGTTCATGTTTTGATAAGAGATCAAAATTGGGTTCATGTGATGATCCATGATGGGTTTAACTTCAAGAAGATTATTTTATAAAAAAAATTACGCTGGCCACTGGCCGCACCCGCAACTCTAGCAAAAACCTAGACACAAGCCCTAGTTTATGGGGTTGAAAAGATAAAGTTTTGGGTTAGAAGTCTACTGGGTTTTGAACCCAAATCCATTAAGAATAGATCTCAAATCCTATTATGAATAGGATATATTGTATCGGGTTTAACCCGAACCCGCTGCAAACCCGACCCCGGTTTAAATTTGAACTGAACTTAAATTTTATAAAACGGGTTTGACCTGCAAACCGAACTCGAGCCCGAAACCCTGATATTTTGAATCTTACTGTAAAATTATTATCAAACCACTAATTGATCTAGAAACTATTCTGAAGTACGCCAGTATTGATAAATTACTGTAAAATAAGTTACAGATCCTTGTTTGATCCAGAAATTGTTCTAGAGCTCACCAATTTATTAAATTTGCTGTTAAATAAGCTTCAACCCCCTGATTGATTTTGAAACTGTTTTAAGGTCCATCTGAATATATAAACTAATTTCTAATTAGTCCCTAACAGTTGCAGAAATTGGTTGTTTATAGAATTCACAAATTTATTGTGTTCTTTGAATTATGATAAGTAACAAAAACTATATAGAAGTGTAGATAAATCATTATTTAATGAAATACGAATCTAAAGGTTTTCCACCGTAGGGATATAATTCAGATAATAGCCTTAACTTATCTGAAGCTAGACATGCTAAGTTTTGTTAAAATTTATTATCTAGTTATATTTCACATAAGAATGCTAAATATTTTATGTATAATAGGATCACTTGGCTACAATAGGAGGTGCAACATGTTTTACATAAAATGATTGAATTAGTGGGTGCACACTTCATTAATGTCTTGGGTGCTCGCTACAATGATGGAGTTGACTCTTACATTAAAGACCAAAATTAAAGGAAAGTCATTAATTGGTAATGATTGAATAGATGATTCTACATTGTTTATTTATATTCTATCTTGACAACCTAGAAGGGTATAAATATAGTTGGATTTCTTGTTCATATTTAAATAAATGAGAGAAATGTTAAATGTGAAGTCATTACTTAAAATATCCCTAGTAATGATTGTGCAACAATAAAATAATAATTTGAGATATATGTGTTATTATATTCTGCTTATACATGATGACTAAATTTTATCATTTTAATATGTATTGAATGATTATAAATTGAATAGCCCAAACTATTGGATTGAAAAGGAAAGCTATTTAATTTCTTAATGATGAAAATCCGGCCTATAATTGTCTTAGGTGACATGCCCGCTAAACCAAATATAACTGATGATAAAAATCATTAGTCATAATCTTGCTTAAAGATAATAATGATAAAAGTAGTGTTCGTTATATGAACACATATATATTTTCATAATATGTTTTGATATATATTAACAAATTAGATTTGTTGAAAGCTAAAATCGAAATTAAATATTGATGTGATTTTACTTCCAAATCTTCATCCCTAGTTCAGTTTAAAGTGAATATTGTAAAATTCAAGATGTATCTATCACTTTATTAGAACTGGATAATTTGTTAAAAGAGGGAAAAGATTATTATGAAGCAAAGCAAACCATAGTGATGGATATCGAATTGAATTATCTATTTTTTTAAGAAAAACATGTTTTTTAAGAGAGAAATCTGAAAGAGGAAAATAAGTTTCTAAACATAAAGGGAAATCTAAATAATGAAAGTCATTAGAAAAAGAAATTGTAAAGGTTGCATTACATCATTTAAGAGGGAAATATCTTTTGAAGATAGATTACTCCATTATTTAGTAAAGACTAATGATATGAGTGTTTTCTTATATATGATGTATTGATTCTAGTTTATCTTCACATTCTTACAAATTGTTGTAAGAGTATAACAAACGCATAAATTTAAATATAGAAATATTAACTTTGACAATAGAAATAAAAGTCCTAGTTTCAACATTGTAAATGACAAAGTCATTTCTGGATTTGAGTAAAGTGCATGAAATGAAACTTAAAGATCGTCTTAATATTTACTAAATTAGAATAAAATTGATTTCTGTTTTCTAAACTTTATAGTAGTGATTTTTTGTTTTATTGTAAAATAAAATTTCTATTAAAAGTTCAAAAATTACTTTGTTGACAATTATAAAATTGAAACCGTTTATATTTTATAATTATCATCCTTAACTCTTATATAATGTTATTGAAATTGATAAATCTCTTAAATATAGATCGAAACAAGGAAATCTAACTTATCTTTGGCATACAATGTTAGGTCATGTTAATATTGATAAGACCAATAAGTTGATAAAGAATGGTTCTTTGAATTTTCTAAAAAATTAGAATATTTCTCAACTTGTGAATACTGTTTAAGAGACAATATGACCAAACTATTTTTTCAGAACAACGCTAAAGCTCGACATACTCTTGACTTCATACAATCAAATGTACTTGATCCTTTAAATGTTAAAGTAATAGTTGAATATTCTTATTTTACAGCATTCATATATAATGCATTTATATATTGATATATTTATGTAAGTGCATCATAATTTAGAATGTTCTTGAATAATTCAAAGAATATAAACTGAAGTTAAAGAGGAACTTGATAAAAATATCGAAGTTATCCGGTTTGATCGAGATGACAAGTTCCTACCCTTAGGAGTTTAAGAGATTTATAAACAAAATGGAATTGTTAGTACTTGACACCTACTAGTTCACCACTCTTAACAATTTGTCTGAAAGATGAAACTAAACCTTATTCGATATGGTTGGATTTATGCTTAAGCATTTACTTCTTTCTATCTTCTTATGGGTTATGTATTGGAGATTGCAAATTATTTGTGGAATTCCTACCAAATCTTTTTCTTACACTCTATATTAGAGATGGATATGAAGAAAATAAGTGTGCAACACTTAGAAAGTTAGGGTTATCACATTCTTGTTAGAGAACAAAATATGAACAAATTGGAATCTAAAATAAATAACATCCTACTAGTAGGTTACTCTAAAGAAAATATTAGGTATTATATTGATAATTCTAGTATAGTTTTCAGACAATAATTGTTATTAAAAATGTGTTCTTTTATAAGATCAAATTGTTGATTGAGGATCTATATAACTCTAAAAGAAAAGTTATTTTCTTCAGCGGGAGAATTATTTAATGCAGTGGGAGAAACTTCAAATGAGTTGGAGATTCTATGAATTTTGTGGGAGCTTTAAATAATAGAGTAAATGGAGATTTATTTACTAACTTTATTGTTGAATACATTGATTATAATTAACAGTAGAAAATAGATGAAACCCTAATCTTATTACTGAGATAACATGGGCTTATATAGGCCCCTACAACTTACAAATAACCCTTAAATCTATTAATATTTCAACACTCCTCCTCAAGATGGGCGAAAGATATCTACTAAGTGTTTCCGTCGAAAGTTACCTTAGTCATTGATTTCATTAAACTTTAAGCGTTACAAATGAATTCAAATAACAAAAGAACAAAAGATTACAACTTTCTTAAAAATAAACACAAGATCCGTTTATCGGCTCTTGCTTGCGTGGGATCTTTGTCTGTGCCGGGGTTTATCCGTGGACCGCCTTTGATCTGGATCCGGTTGATGAAAAATTTGGCAGAGCTTCGTCTTCACCGAGGAAGTATTTGATTTGAAGCGCTGAGATCGACCAAGCGAAATCAGGGCTCTTCTCAAAATTAAGACCAAGCCTAATCTCAAGGGACGGACGGGAACGGGCGTCGGATCTCTCAAACTCTCCTTCTTTATGCCGAAGAACTCGCCAAGATCTGTCAACCCTCGCTGAAATTCGTGCTCCTTTGACTACACAATCCGGCAGTACCTCCTCGTCTTGATAATCAATCGTCCCTCAGAAATGAGCACCCGAGCTCGTATTTATAAGCTTCAGAAGCGGTTATTTGGATGAGAACAAGTGATTTGGCCTTATCTTTAGTCAATAACAGCCTAACCACGTTTGTAGATGATATCAAGTCAGTTTGGATGCTCAGGAACTGAAAAGATCTCGAGAAAATCGTCAAAACCGTCGAAAAACACATCAGGGGGTCAAAACAGCGCGACAAACTGGTCTGACCCGCGCTTGCGCTGGTCGGACAGATCCGACCCGCGCTCGCGCGGGTCGGAATCATCCGACCCGCGCT
>NC_033797.1:136979608-137016862 GCF_001876935.1 Asparagus officinalis
CTTGCGCGGGTCGGATCAGTCCGACCCGCGCTCGCGCGGGTCGGTTTGTTCCGTCCCGCGCTCGCGCAGGTCAGTTTGTTCTGTCCTGCGCTCGCGCAGGTTTGTTGATTTTTTTCTTCTTTTCCGTTCTCTTTCTTCGAGACTTGTCCTTTCGCGTGTTTGGTTCGCTTCGTTGATTTATATGCTTTGAGTTGATTGACGCGTGCGTGTTGATTGACGCATGCGAGCTGATTGGCGCGCGCGAGCTGACTGTCAAGCGCGCAGGTCACTTGATTCGCCGTTTTGCTTCAGGCGCTTGTCGGCGTCAGATAATCCTCTTAGACTCGGATAACAATGTTCGTCGTCTTCTCTCTGTCTCGAGCTGTGTGTGGATACCTATAGGCATTTTTAGACGCCTACAGATACCCCCTCCAAAGTATTCCAGACTCATTCTTTTATTGAGGAGTCTGGAATGCTTTGGATAAGATAGGCCATCTCCTCAATTTCGTAGAGTGACCTTGAACTATCTCAATTCTTAACTTCTTCAGTCTTCAATCTATTCATTGTTTTGTCGAATAGGTGAAGTTCTTCCGGCGCTGCGTTTATCGTCTGACCGTTGTCGAAATCTTGAACTGAGATTGGTGTGTAAGTTTCTGAACTTAGCTCGTGCCATTGAGTTGACTTTGAACTAATCCTCTCCGTCGGGAATTCATATCTGATTGTAACTGAAATCCTTGGAGTCATCTTTTGCCTTATTTTGGCGAAATTGCTGATGCGTTGACCGGCATCGATCTTTACTGTAACGCGTTGACCGGCGTTAACACAGTTTATACTCGTACGTTTGCTGGAGTCTACACAGTTTAAGCTCTTAAGGCATTGGAGCGTGACGGTCCCGAATGTTGGGCTGCAGGACCAACTATTAAAGCTGATTCATCTGCACGTGTGGATCTTATCCTGAAGTTTGTTGGATGTTCAAGTCATGAGACCAACTAATGAAGCTGATACGTCAATGACTCGCATTTATAGAATTTTTGGCAAATTCTCAGCCATCAACGGGTTTGATAAGCCTTTACCGACTACCGTTTGAGTCGGGCTAGCATGCGGATTGTTTAAGTCCGTTCCGCATGTAACGTTATGCTAAAAGAGTTAACTCTTTTAGTGCTACGATATTGAATACGTAGACTTCGTCTTTCTCCTGTGAAAAGACTAAACAGCGACGTGTATCAGACGTAGACTTTAAGGTTTTTGGCAAACCCTCAGCCTTCAACGGATTTGGCGTGCCTTTACCGATTACCGTTTGAATCGGGCTTGCATGCGGATTGTTTAAGTCCGTTCCGCATGTGACGTTATGCTAAAGGAATGAACTCCCTTAGACTTGATGCTACGATATTGAATACGTAGACTTCGCCATTGTTACGAGAATAGGATTCTGGTGTCTTTTTCAATCGGTGAAAGACTAAACCGGCAACGCGTGTTAGGCGTTGACTTATCCCTGCTTAGGATTCGGGATAAAATTCCCCATGCATAAAAGGCATGGATTTTTGTTGCTATGATGCTGAATACGTAGACTTGGTCGTTTTTACGGGAACGAACCACCCAGCAACGCGGGTTAAGCGTTGACTTATCCCTACTTAGGCTTCGGGATAAAATGCCCCAGACTGGATTCTGGTGTCTTTTTCAATACGGCAAAAGACTAACCGGCAACGCGTGTTAGGCGTTGACTTATCCCTGCTCAGGATTCGGGATAAAATTCCCCATGCATAAAAGGCATGGATTTTTGTTGCTACGATGCTGAATACGTAGACTCGGTCGTTTTTACGGGAACGAACCACCCAGCAACGCGGGTTAAGCGTTGACTTATCCCTACTTAGGCTTCGGGATAAAATACCCCAGACTGGATTCTGGTGTCTTTTTCAATCGGTAAAAGACTAAACCGGCAACGCGAGTTAGGTGTTGACTTATCCCTACTTAGGCTTCGGGATAAAATACTCCGTGCTTGTGAAGCACGAATTTTAGGAGTTTGAAAAATTGGTGTCTTCTCCTGGGGCAAAGACGAACCCGATACGGGAGAGGAATAATTTTATATCCTATCTCCCAAAGCTGAAAAGGAAGAATTTTATATTCTATCTCCAGTTAGAAAGGAAACTCGAGGTGGGATCTCCACCCCCAGAATCCGAAAAGGTGAAACTAGGAGTGGGATCTCCATTCCGAGAATCAAAAAGATTGGGATAACCCTAACTGTCGGAAGGTTTGATTATCGAACTAAATGTGAGTTTCTCGTTTATCGAGAGTGAATTGTGGTTTTGATCCTTACTGTAGGAAGGTTTGACCAGGTGGGAGGGGGAGTGTGAGATGACCCTAACTTTTATAGGTTTGATCACTCGATTTGTGGACCTCTCGTTCATTGAAGGAATCAAGAGGGGATTTTGACTGTGGTCCTAACTGTAGGAAGGTTTGACCAAGTGAGAATGGGAATGTGAGATGACCCTAACTTTTATAGGTTTGATCACTCGATTTGTGGACCTCTCGTTCATTGAAGCATTGAAGGAATCGAGAGGGGATTTTGACTGTGGTCCTAACTGTAGGAAGGTTTGACCAAATGGACAGTAGGAGTGGGAGTACAAATCACAATGTGAGTGTTGACTTGTACAAATCACTCAGTAGGGGTTCTTAGTGTCAAGTGATAAGGACTTAACGCGAAGGGGTTTGACAATTCATCAAGGATTGACAGATTAAAATTCTAAGCATTATATTCGGACTCTAACCATGAAAGTGTTGAGTGCACGAACATAGCGAAGGTTTGAATGGATTAAACAGGAAAGAATTTTGGTGGTCCCACCGTCAATTAGTCTGATCGGTGGGGGACTCTGTGGTGGGAGACTATGAGTCGTCAAACTCCAGTGAGAGTTTTGTGAGGGAAAATTGATCCAATGAAGTGATCGAATTTCATCTCAGCAAACGAGTGTTCGGAAGTCACAATGAGGGTTTAGTGTTAATCACTTTGTTTGTAATGATCGGGTTATCCCTAAGAAAATTACATATAGTATTCTTCCGGGAACTCCCCGTTACATGAATCATCCACCCCCAGCTTCTTCGCGAAACTGGGTTTATCATTGCATTCGGTTACATGATCGGGTTATCCTTAAGAATATTACATATAAAAATTCTCCAGGAACTTCCCGTCAACGGTAGGAAACAGTTTAGACTCATATACCTATTAGAGTATCAGGGAGCAGTTTAACCTCTTATACCGGTCGGAGGATTAAGAAGCAGTTTATACTCTTATACTTGTCGGAGTATTAAGAAGCAGTTTATACTCTTATACTTGTCGGAGTGTTGAGAAGCAGTTTATACTCGTATACTCTTCGGAGTGTAGCCGTTCTCGTTTGGCTTATCCCAGCGTTATGACGCCGGCTTCAACCAAGGTCTGGATGCTATTTTTTAAAGTAAAGCAAGCCTTGGTAGGATGAATGATCCTCCTGTGGTACGCACAATATTTTGGATCCACGATGTTATCAGCTTCCTCCTGATTTACGACAGGTGGAAGCTTGATCTTGTTGTTTTCAAGGAGAGACTCGAAGATGGCCGGAACATCTTCGTCCTTGAAGGAGTACTCTTTTTGGAGTTTCAGATCCGAAGTCTTTTGCTGCCTTCGGGGTTGTTGTTGCGATGTCTGATTAACGTCTACAACCGCTGCATGTGCCTTTCCTTTACCATGGGAGGCGAAGTTTGAGTTCAGAAAATTCGCCGTCGGTTGGCTCCTCTCGGCTTTCTTCCTTCGGAGGAAGCGTTCGGCCCGCTCTCCGCGCGTCTTCAACTCTTTCCAAGTGTTGGACGGTGCGACTCCCATAACTTCTAATATCTCAATAGATAGGTTGTTATGACATGTCTGGAGGATGAAGTCCTCCGTGATCGGATCTCGGCAGTTCATTGCTTTATTCCGAAAGCGCTTGACGAAGTCGTCGACTGTCTCGTCATCTTCTTGTTTCTCATCGAAAAGTGTCCTGATGGATACCTCGTCGTCGTCATCAAAAAAGTTACCAAGGAATGAGTTCTCCATATCGTCCCAGCTGTTAATACTTCCAGGCTTGAGACGGCGGTACCAATCGAAGGTCGGCCCACGAAGGGTGCCAACGAATGACCGAACCATCAAGGCTTCATTGCCGGAGATCATACCCAAGTGGGACATGAAGTAGATCAGATGTTGAGTGGGTGAACCCTTCCCGTCAAACGGCGTGAAGTTAATCAAGTTGAACTTCGCCGGTCGGGCCTCGGACGATTTGAAAGAGGAATGACGGGTCCACCCCCAGTGTTGTCGTTTTTAGTATGACCACTCCCAGCGTTTTGGTCAACGAGAGGGTTATCAGCATTGAGGCGTTCATCCACATCTGAATCGCTACCTACTTGGTTAGCAGCGTTGCGACGGCTGGATTCGCCCATTTGATTGGAAAGAGCCCGAATCTGTCGGTCGTGCTCTTCCTTCATCCGCTGCATAGCCATTTCTATTTCGAATTTAAATGCTTGCTTCTGCTTCGCTAGAGCATCCTCAACCATTTTAGTTGCTTCTTCGGTGTTAATCATAAACACTTCGCGGGATTGCCCTGGGCTAGATACCGTATTGTCAGAAGCGACTGCAGAGTTAGCATCCGATACTTCATCATCCGAGGATAACCCTCTCTGCATTCTTTGGTAGTCCCTGCGTCTAGTGGTCCCTGATCGCAACCGGGTTAGACGATGCGATACAAGCGGGTCAGAGCTAGAAGGTCGAATTGATTTTCCCTTATCAACCATATTGATGGTAACCTCTGGGGGTTCGTCACCTTGAACGACCGATCGTTTCTTACGGAGGCGCTTTAGATTAGACTTATCCTTTCCGTTGGAGATCCTCTCAAATACCGAGACCCTCTGCGGAGCGGTCTTGGGGCAGCTACACGCTGATAATACTGCCCTGATAAGTTCGACGCACTGGCAATGAGATTTTGTTTCTCGGGTATATCTCTTCCGAGACTTGTTCATACCCCCAGCCCGATAGTACAACTCATCTGTCGGATGACCGGAGCAACCTATCGTACGTTGACACAACTCCCCAAGTATAACGTTGTCATCGTCAGATGAATACGTTTCTTTCAGGGGATTTGCCGCTTTATCAGCGTTCTCAAGAGTCACATGTTTAGAACTACACTTTTGGGAGCGCAAGATCTCAACAGGCTCCTGGTTTTGAATACACACCCCCAGACGGGTGGAAACTGGAGTTTTCCTTTTATAAGAAGGCTTGTTATTGTTGAGAGGGCGTGTGCGACCCCAGCTCGACGAGTTGCTCGGGGTTCAGTCACCGGACCCAAACGTTCTTTGCTCAGAACTTTACCTCGATCCTCTTGCAAAGGACCCAGACGATCGACTGTCTTCACCTTGAATCGGGACAAACCCACACTGTCACAGTGCTCCGTCGGAGGTGCGGGACTCGAAGGGATCGACGTAACCGGTACAGAACGTCTTATGTCTCGACCCTGGCGCTGGTCAGATTTGAGTGGCCCGCGGGTTGGAGGGTTGGATCCAGGTGACCCGCGATTTGGAAGGTCGGATCCAAGTGACCCGCGAAGTGGAGGGTCGGATCCAAGTGACCCGCAAAGTGGAGGGTCGGATCCAAGTGACCTGCGATTTGAAAGGTCGGATCCAAGCGACCTGCAAAGTGGAAGGTCGGATCCAAGTGACCTGCGATTTGGAAGGTCGGTTCCAAGTGACCTGCAAATTAGCGGGTCGGATTGGAGTGACCTGCAAATTGGCGGGTCGGATTGGAGTGACCTGCGTTTTGGCGGGTCGGATTGGAGCGACCTGCATTTTGACGGGTCGGATTGGAGTGACCTGCAAATCGGGACGTACGGTCGATTGAGTTGACATCAAATTGGCTGGGTCGCGATCTGAACGAGTGACCCGCGCGCCGGCGGGTCGGATTCAAGTGACCCGCGATTCTCGATCTTTTCGGCCGCCGTTTTGGATTTTGGCCTCCAAGTTTGATGCAGTCTTGGTTGTTTCTTAGCTATGTCCTTCTTCTGCATCTTTTGTGCTTTTTGCACAAGAATTCGCGTGCGCGCAAGCGCGCAGCGCTTTTGAATTCGCTCCTCCAGAGTTGAACGGATCTTTTTGATTTGGATCCATTCATTTGCTATTGGTTTGGAGGGGAGGACATCTGTCCGCTGTTGGGGTGCTTGGCGTTGCCTAATTTTCAGATCCGCCTCGTAACGGATCCCGTCAATTGACTCCAAGGCTCTAGCGAGTTGGCACGTACAGCGTTGGCGTTGTCTTTGACGAGTTCTCTTTGATAAAATAGGCGCGCCTTCTGTACTCAACTCCTTGATTGAGGAGGAGTTCAGATCTGCAGATCCGGACTCATTGGAGGCCGGAAGGGCGTTGTAAGGTTCAGCTACCGCAACAACGGGGGCGTTGATCTTCCTTCGCTTGCGAGAGGCGGAGGATCTGGAGGAGGAGGACGACAGATATTCCTCGAACTTCAGTTGGTCGAACTCGTACTCGACCACTTCTTCAACCGGGATGCAGATCCGAGGTTGCGACACGACAGCTCCGGCAGCGAAGCTGTTGGCTCCCACTGTGATCGCCAATTTGTTTCCGTCGAAAGTTACCTTAGTCATTGATTTCATTAAACTTTAAGCGTTACAAATGAATTCAAATAACAAAAGAACAAAAGATTACAACTTTCTTGAAAATAAACACAATATCCGTTTATCGGCTCTTGCTTGCGTGGGATCTTTGTCTGTGCCGGGGTTTATCCGTGGACTGCCTTTGATCTGGATCCGGTTGATAAAAAATTTGGCAGAGCTTCGTCTTCACCGAGGAAGTATTTGATTTGAAGCGCTGAGATCGACCAAGCGAAATCAGGGTTCTTCTCGAGATTAAGACCAAGCCTAATCTCAAGGGACGGACGGGAACGGGCGTCGGATCTCTCGAACTCTCCTTCTTTATGCCGAAGAACTCGCCAAGATCTGTCAACCCTCGCTGAAATTCGTGCTCCTTTGACTCCACAATCCGGCAGCACCTCCTCGTCTTGATAATCAATCGCCCCTGAAAAATGGAGGCCTTTGACTCATATTTATAGACCCCGAATGCGGTTATTTGGATGAGAACAAGTGATTTGGCTCTATCTTCAGTTAACAACAGCCTAACCACGTTTGGGGATGATATCAGGTCAGTTTGGATGTCAGGAACCAACACAATCCTCGGAGAAAAGACGCATCAAAAAACGAACCGGGCTCAAATACAGTGCCGCGCATGGACAAAGTCTTGACCCGCGCTTGCGGCGGGTCGGACTATGGCCGACCCGCGCGGCGCCGGGTCGACACGGTCCGACCGCGCGCGGACGCCTGGGCGTTTTTGCCTTTATTGAGTTTCTTTCGTGTTTTCCGGCTTTTTAGGGCTTGTGTTTTCGCACGCGTTTTGCGTGTTTGACGCGTTCCTTGTTGACTTTGTACGCTTCCGTTTGGCAGAATTGACTGGTCAAACGCAGTGTTTGATTGACGCATGCGAACTGATTGATGTGCACGAATTGGTTAACATGCACGAGCTGAATGATGCGTGCGTGTTAACTGACTGTTGGGCGCGTTTGTACGCTTTGAGTTGATTAACGCGTGCGGTCCACTTGGTGTTTTCCATTGTGGTGGTTCGTTGTCGTGTCATCAACAGTTTGCCGATTCGCTTCATGCGCTTGTCGGCGTTGGATGATCCTCTTTGATTCGGATAACGACGTTCATCACCTTCTCTTTGTCTTGAGCTATGTGCGGGCACCCATAGGCATTTTTAGACGCCTACACTAAGCTCATCTTGTCACATCCTCTAATCATATCTACTGAGCTAAGTCTCTTAGTCAGACAATCTGCTGCCTGGTCCTTAGTTGGAACATGACTTAACTCCAGTAGTCCATTGTCCAACTTCTCTTTGATGAAGAACCTATCGATTTCAATGTGTTTGGTTCTATCATGCTGTACTGGGTTGTTGGCGATACTGATGGCTGACTTGTTATCACATCACAACTTCATCTTTACTCCTTGATCCAGCTTCAGCTCCACCAGCATACTCTTCAACCACAACAATTCCGTAACTCCCAAGGCCATAGCTCTATACTCTGTTTCAGCTGTTGATCTCGCCACCACTGTCTGCTTCTTGTTCTTCCACAAGACCAAGTTGTCTCCTATAAAGATGCAGTATCCTGAGGTAGATCTTCTGTCATCAGCACAGCTAGCCAATCAGAGTCACAGTAACCCTCAATGCTCACATGTTCATTCTTCCTGAATATCAGCCCTTTTTCAGGAGCACTCTTCAAATACCTTAGGATTTGGTACACTGCGTCCATATGACCCTTCCTCGGATCATGCATGTAGCGGCTCACCACGTTCACTGTAAAAGAGATATCGGGACGTGTGTGACTCAAATAGATCAACCTGCCCACCAGCCTCTGGTATCTGTCATGATCAACTGGCCCTCCAGCCTCAGCACCCAGTTTGAACTTCTGATCGATCAGTGTAGTTGCAGGTTTGCACCCTAACATCCCTGTCTTTTTAAGAAGATCCACTGCATACATTCTTTGGGATAGGACAATCCCCTCCGCTCCTCGAGCTATCTCTACTCCAAAAAAGTACCGAAGCAAGCCAAGATCTTTCACCTCGAATTCCTTACCCAGTCTCACTTTAAGTTGGGCAATCTCCTTCTTATCATCCCCTGTAATAATCATATCATCCACATATACTGCAAGCATGGTAATGTGGCCTCTACTCCGTCGAAAGAACACGGTATGATCGGCGTTAATCTGTTGGTACCTCATACCTATCATAGCCCTCCTGAATCTATCGAACCAAGCACGAGGAGACTGCTTCAGCCCATAGAGAGACTTCTTCAATCTGCAGACCTTGCCCGCTATCTGATCTGTGTCGAATCCTGGTGGTATCTCCATGTATACCTCTTCCATTAGATCTCCATGAAGAAATGCATTATTCACATCTAGTTGGTGTAGCTTTCATTCACCATTTACTGCCAGAGAGATCAAGATCCTAACAGTGCTCATCTTCGCCGCCGGTGTAAAGGTCTCATCATAGTCAATGCCATATGTCTGACTGTACCCTTTTGCCACCAGACGCGCCTTGTAGCGCTCAACCTGACCATCTGGATTCTGCTTCACCGTAAAAACCCACTTGCATCCAACTGCTCTCTTTCCTTCTGGTAGTTTTACTAACTCCAAAGTAGGGTTCTTCTCAAGAGCCCCTAGCTCATCGTGCATAGCCGATTTCCACTTTGGGTCCTTCTTAGCAACCTGCCAGTTGTTAGGTACAGTAACAGTCCAATGATGCAATGAATGCTCCATATGTAGGATGGATGTTAGAATATGATACAAACTGGGCAAGATCCCAACCATATCTATCAGGAGGATTTTTCGTATTGCTACGAGTAGTCCTCCGTACTGACATTGGTGTAGGAGAAGTAAATAGAGGAATAATATCACCTTGGGAGGAATCTAGTGATGGTGTAGGTGTCTCAGGAGTGGGGACATGCATTGGCAAGGGACTTGGCACCAGTGACACTGTAGGTACTGTTCCCGCAATTTGTTTTTCCTTTCTACTATAGGTAAGTAGCTCCCCCTGAGCCGTGGGCCTAGCACCTCTTGTCTCATTCTCCTCTTCTTCTTCATTCTCCTGCTCCTCCTCAACCAATTCTCCTTCACAAGGAATCGATACAGAAATTGATTTCTCCACATTATTCACTGGGATCTCACCATTCTCCCCCTCTCGCCTCATACTTCCAGTATCGGGCGAGTTACCAACGGATGAAGATATCTTCCGGGTGTAATATGGCTCGAGTTCTCGAAAGTGCACATCCATGCTCACAAACAGCTTCTTCTCCACCGGGCTCCAACAAATATATCCCTTCTGAGTAGCAGAATATCCCACAAAGATGCATTTCACCGCTCTAGGGGCAAGCTTCCTGATAGATGGCCTGTTGTCCTTCACAAAGCACACATAGTCAAACACCTTGAGTGGAAGAAGTCCACCATTATCTCCCTTCAACGTCTCACACGGAGACTTCCAATCCAGCACTCTCGAGGGTATTCTGTTGATCAGCGCTGCTGCGGTCAACACTGCTTGCCCACACAATGTTTCTGGGACATTCATGGAGATCATCATACTTCTAGCAACCTCTAAAAGATGTCTGTTCTTCCTTTCCGTTACCCTATTTTAAGCTGGTGTGTATGAGCATGTAGTCTGGTGCTGTATTCCCTGAGCTGACAAGTATTCCCCAAACGCTTTGTTAGTATATTTTGTCCCATTATCATATCTCAATACCTTCACCACAGCACCGTATTAAGTCTAAGCATACCTATGAAAGTTTTGGAAGCAACCAAACACTTTACTCTTATTTTTCATCAAGTATAACCAAGTAATGCGAGAGAAACAATCAATAAAGGTAACAAAATACTTGTATCCATTCATAGAACTTGTGGAACAAGGCCCCCAAACATCTGAATGTATCAGGTCAAATGCACGAGAACTCCTATGACCAGAACTTACATAAGAACTTCTAGTAAGCTTTCCAAACTCACATGCATCGCACACAAGGTTCTGCTTATTTGCTTTCTCAAATAGAGATGGATACAACCTATTTAAAACATTAAAGGATGAGTGTCCCAAACGCTGGTGATGAAGCATCAACATACTCTCAACACTCATCTCAGATCATACTCTTGCTCTCTACCATAGATACCAATGCTGAGTCCAGCCCTTCACAATCCAGGTACAACAGTCCACTACGCCATGTGCCAGTCCCAAGTCTCCGCCCTGTCCCCTTCTCCTAGAAGATCATCTTGGGAATGTCAAAAGAAACAATGCATTTTAGTTGGAGTATGATAGCATTAATGGACAAAAGATTGACTGGAAAAGAGGGAGCATGCAAAACATTGGACAAAGTTACAGAATCTGTACAATTGACATTACCCTTACCAACCACTGGCTGAAATATACCATCAGCTGTTTGGATACTATCAGCCGATGCTAAGTGAGTATATGATGAGAACTCACTAGCATTACCTGTCACGTGTCGAGACGCACCGGAGTTGACTATCCAATCTAATGATCTATAGGGGGACATCGAAGTAAGAGCATGTATGTCATAAGTAGCAGTGTTGCCTCTAGCGAAGAACGAAGTAGATGCCTCCTCAGTCCCACTCCTCCTGTTTCCATCTCCTGCTACTCTTTGCTTCCTCCTGAGGATCTCCAGGAGCGCATGATCCTCCTCGGTAAAGATCACCTCAGCTGCTTCCTCTCCCTCTGCTGTCATCAGATTCGCCCGGTTGCCTCCTCCTCTTCCACCTCGTCGACCCCCACGATCACGACCACGACCTCCGAACTGTCCACATCCACCCGAATCTCCTTCCTTAGGTGACTTGGTGCAAGCATGCCTTAAATGACCCACTTCACCACAGTAGTAGGACTGCCGAGTCTCCCCCTTGGATCCAGTATTACCAGAGTTGGAAGCTGTCAGTGCTGACTTTACCATCGGAAGTCCACCTGTCCCTACCTGCAACTTAATGCGAGTCTCCTTCTGAATCATGGCCGAAACTGCCTCCTTAAGTTTGGGAATCTTTGGCTGAGCTAGCAGCAATGCAGTCCTCTGAACAAACTCCGATGCCAGCCCCTTGAGAAACACCATAGTCCTCTCCTGTAGAAAGGCCTCTCGCTCCTTACACTCCGGGTCCTTGCAGCTGGCCCGATGTGAGAAGTGATCATAATCTATCCACAGGCGTTCCAGCTCTGTGGCATACCCCTGGACAGTCCTCTCCCCTTGAACTGTGGCGTCGATTTCTCCCTTGATCTGGAACACCCTTAAGTTGTTTCCCACCCCATCATAGGTCCTCCTCAACTTCTCCCAGACATCCATCACCTTCCTGATGTCATCTACTGTGACGGCGATCGACTGGACCAATGAGTTGAGGAGCCAGATGTACACCAACATATAAGTAGATTTCCACTCATCTCTTCCAGCTGAGCCTTCAGTCGGCTCTGTCGTCTCTCCTGTCAAGTACCCCTTCAGGTTCCTTCCTGCAAGAGTGTATCTTACCCGTCGTGACCAACTTAGGTAAGTAGCTGGTCCATCAAGCATCAGATCGATGGGTGGAAGCTCTAAATTTTTCGGTGGTCTTGTCGCACTCTTACCGGCCGACAACTTCATCAACTGCATCAAAGTTGAGACCTCCGCGGGGTTCAACTTCTTGATGATCTCCTCCAACTTCATCAACTGCATCAAAGTTGAGACCTCCGCGGGGTTCAACTTCTTGATGATCTCCTCCATCGATCAGGCTTTAGATCAACTTCAAAGTTGAGACCTCCGCGGGGTTCAACTTCTTGATGATCTCCTCCATCGATCAGGCTTTAGATCAACTACTTGTTCTCCTTCCCTTGTTGTGCGCAGTGAAAAATTTGACAGCACTTCTGCTGCACAACAAGAGTAGGATCTTAACTAAATTCTTATTTCTCAAATGAAACAAGAATCGACAGTGATATATCTCAACACCGTGAGATATACACTCTTCCTCCCATCAGTTCTAGGACTGAAATATTGAGGGAATCAAACAAGCTCCTCTCATCAGTTCTATGACTGAGATGTTGAGGGTTTCCAACAAGCTACAAATCATAGGGCTGGGGTTTGGCAAGTTGCATGGAGCATGGGTTCCGAGACCGGGGGCTAAGGACTGCGAGGGGTTGCGAGACCGGAGGCTGCGAGGGGGAGGGGCTGCGGGCAGGGGGTGCTTCGAGACGGGTCCGGCCAGCGAGGGTGGTTGCTCGAGGGGGGAATTCGGCAGGGGGGGCTTGCGAGACTACAGGGGGCTCGCGGCGAGGGCCGAGAGGCTGCCGAGACCGGGTTCGCGGCGGCTGCGAGGAGCCAACGAGGGGGAGCAAGGGGAGGGGCAGCGAGGAGGGGTGCCGTCACCGTTAGCGGCCTTAGCAGGGGTTGGGCGAGGCGTTAGGGTTTGGGTGGAGACTCTGATACCAAATAGAAAATAGATAAAACCCTAATCTTATTGTTGAGATAACATGGGCTTATATAGGCCCCTACAACTTACAAATAACCCCTCAAATCTATTAATATTTCAACATTAACAGATCAAATAGGATTTTCATCCACCTATATAGTACAGAAACCTTGTTAAAACATATTTGATGGAAAATAACAAGGAGAATAAAAATCATTAAAACTTATACAAAGGTCATGTTGGACATGATTTCATATAAGTGAATTAATGTCATATTTGATGACAACCAGTTATTAATTTTTGAAGAAACCTTTTCTCCAATGGTAATCCTATAGTTCATAAGGCTCCAGTTAGTCATTTCAGCATGTTATGAATATAAGATATTAGTAAATGGATTTTAGAATAATCTTCTTGAATGGATATCTTAAAAAAGATATTTACATATAGAGATTATAGAATCAAATATGTAAAATTCAAGAAGATGAAGACAGATTAATTGAATCAATCAAATTACGAACTTAATCAAGCTTCAAATAATTCAAATATTCATTTTGATGAAATGACTAAGGAAATTGATTTTGATCAAATCCTTAAAAAGCAAGTTTGTATGTATAAAATAATAAAATAATTACATTACATTCAAAGTGTTACTTCTTATGGCATATTACTCATTAAGAATGATATTTTAATGTCATGATTAATAGTATGACTTTCCGATAAGTTATTTATGAAAGATCTTATTTAGACATTTTATAGATCTCATACTCTATGGAGATAGAGAAAGAGATACACATGATCATCACAATCTACTTATAAGGATAAAATCCATAGAATGTTCATCTTACAAGATTTTAATAAATAATTGGTTCCTATAAGTCATGGATTTTCTCTCTCTAAGGAAATGTATCCTTAAATTTTAAAGGAGATTGAGCTTTTTAGAAACATTTGATCTTTTGAGTAAAATTTTAATCCAAACCTAATGATAGAAAGTCTATTTTGGGTTATATTTATATAATTAATAATAATAGAAGAATATGTAGTCATATGAAACCACTAAAGAAGGAATATGGATAAATAAGTTTCTCCATAAGTTTAATTATGTTCCTTATAATATATTTCTTATTCATTATTATTTGATAACAATGGAGTTGTTGCAAAAAGTAGAAAAGAAATGTCATCTTCTTAAAAGTTAACAAGAAGAAACATATAGATGTTTAGAAAATGACTAAGCATATAGCATTTGATAACCTTGTAAAAAAAAACCATCGCCATAAAATATTTTTGACAGATGGAAGTTAATATTATATTTGATTGGATGTTAGATCAAGTGGGAGATTGCTAGAATAGTAATAATATGCCATTGAACATCCAATATATTTTATGTAATCTTTTTGAATATTAATAAATATTTTATTGTTGCACATATAATTTGGGTATTATTTCTATAATTGTTATAGTATCCTTAAAAATTCTTTTTGTTAGATCACGCACTGTGATGTGTCACTTGCTTGGAGATGTGATCTAACTTAGAGATTTCTTAAACTGATGTTTAATCTATAACTAATAAATGATAACTTAGTTATACCAAGTTATATGCATTACACCGACATGTGAGATGTAGTGATGGGTCTCAACCACCGGGAATAAAAATTTTCCGGATGTATGTCGTAAGCACACATTATGATGTGTGTAGCACTAGACCGTATTTGAATTTTCTAGGATAAGTCACCTAGGAGAGAGAATTCAAATTGTTACATGGTCCCTTTGACTTGATGATATTGTCATTTTCGATTTAATATTTTAGTATGCGTTAATGTAATGGTAAGCTTGTTTAGCAAGTGTTACACAACTTAAAATGTTGGGTTGCTAGATTTTATTTAGGGAAATGATGAATATCTAGATAGGATCGAGTATGCTCATTATGATGAGTTAATTTATCATGCATTCCCATAAAGTTATAAAATTCCCGTCGACGGGTAGTTTAAAAAATATTTTTCAAAATTTATTTTCTTATAAAAATAAAATATTTTGATGTTTCAAAATGATTTTTATTTATGTTCATGAAAATTGTAATTTAGGCATGAGCAAGTAGGTGAATTGGCCTGCTCAAAAGAGTTGCCTAAAATAAATAATATTGGATTGGATTGAATGTAAGATATTGTTTTAAAATAATTAATCTCATATTATGAAAGAGCTTTTATGAACAATTGGTCGGATATGGATTTGACTGTTAAATTAAAATTATTAATTTAATTAATAATTGGTTCTCGATATTAGACCCAATTGGTCTCACTAATGTCATTAGAAGAGGTATACATGTAATACAATTCTATGTCTATCATTAATTGTTATGGAAACAATGTTCTATCTTTAATTATTATGGAAAAAAATATTCTATCTTTAATTGTTATAAAAAAGTTTTGAACAATTAATAACTGTTTGAAATTAAAATCTATAAGGCAAGTTTAATCCTATATATAGGGTTCATATGTAGTCTTATGAGGGGTACAGAGTAACAGAAGAGAAATAAAAATCTGAGAACCTATCTCACAGTATTGCTCCTCTTCGATAACGGATGAATTTCAATTAGAGACTTTTTTCTCTTGAGAAAGCTATTTCAGATTGATCTTCAGACAGATTATTAAAAAATTCGAAAAGTGTTTCAGGTATTCTTCTAATTTTGATTAATAGTCATAATATGCATATTCCGCCTCGTTGTATGTCATGTTTTCAACAATAGATCCATCAACTATGATCCTATAAATACTCGTGATCATAACTCATCCTTTGTTTTAAATATCCCCGATTTGCCGATATATCGACCAATATATTCTTTTATAAGGTTTGCCACAAAATGATATGCTCTTAATATCATTTGCCGCTTCTTGACATTTTTTGGGTGATGTATACTCGATATGGCCGAGATATCAGTCGATATATGTTGGTCGATCTATCCTTTTATATGGCTAGTCACAAGACAATATAGTTCTGCAAAATTTCATTAATTTTTTAAGCAAAAGTTCCTGCAATGTCAAATTTGTCTTAGAAAATTCTAGTAGGCTTTTTTCCGTAAGTGGGTATCTACAATTGATTAGTAATCCTAAATATGTATTATTTACATTTTTTATGTTTAGATTTTATTAAGCTTGTTTAGATTTCATTTTAGGGCATTATATCATATATGCATATCATTAAGTTTGTTTAGATTTAATTTTAGAGCATTATATCATATATGCACATCATTCAATATGGCACTCCGATTTTACTACATATCCACGATATTTCTCTAAATCCGCAACTCAATATGGATTTTAGTTATCTGATATTTCCCTGATATCTGCAATCCGAAATGGATTTTGGCAACCTGATATTTACTACTTAATTGTCTCTTCTACATGTGTGACGACTTAGCTCATGTTTTTCTATATAAGCAGGTTTTGAAGAGTGGTTTTATTTTTATTTTATCTTAAGGGGCAGTTTGTGAAGGGTGAACTGTTCTGTGTGAGATAAAAGAAGGGATAATTTCAATGCCAATGCTTCTTAAATACTCTTGGATATACAAAGAAATAAGACATATTGCTTTCAGTCTATTAGCTCATCACAATGGAAATGTGGAAAGAAGGCTACTAGAATAAGCTAGGCCTATTAAGGACTGGTAAAGACTTCAAATCACATTGACCGAAGAGGATTCACATTGCTTTACGTCATGAACCCAGGTTAGCAAACCCACTCTCTAGTTTCTATCCATATCACCAATGTTGACCGTGCGGGAGAATGTGAGAGACACCGAACTCGACAAAACGCTTATTCTACCATGGATTCTGAAGATAGAAGATTCGACATTTTAGTAAGAAACTAGATAAACATCTACACATTCTAGGAAGTGTGCCTATATAGCTCTCAAATTAGTTCCTGCTTTCATCAGATCGAGATTTGTTTCCAGTCTTGGATATTTTGATTTGTTTGTTACAGTACGGAAAAAGAACAAGAGGAGGTAAAATGAGAAGAAGGTTCTTGAACGTAAAACAGTGTGCTTCAGTTTACATTTTAATCTCATCATCGCATAGACGAAAAGAGCTCAAAATAAATGCTTCTCATACTCCAAAAAAGAAGGAAAGCTCAAAACAGGATGTTTCTCACATCTCAAAATAAGGTTTACAAGCACTGATAGACTATTCACGGTGTTTCTTTGATACTTGAGTAATTGCATTTATATCGTTGTCTATCCCATGTATTACTCTTGATTGTTTATGAACAATTAAACCAGCAGGATGCAAATAATATTAACAATCATTAGAACATATAAAATTATATAAAAAATATATAAGATTGCTACATCTTTCTGTTTCATTTAGTGTTTTGTGACTTCTATTGCAACTTGTAAGGAATCACTGGGTCCCACTATCAAGTTGGTGTCACCTGTTAGATTTTTGTGGTATCATAGCTGCACTACTTGAGGCGAATTGCATTAATCCAAGTATAGCATAGGATACAGTATGATGATTATGTAAAAAATGTAACTAAAAGGTTAGTGGATATATCCTTTAATTAAAAGTAGACAAATACTATCCCGAAAAAAGAATAGATAAATTCAGCTTGGGAAGACAAAAGAAGCATGACAAAGGGAAACCTGAAACCGATACTAGGCGATACTAGGCAGATCAGGATGACTGTAGTCCCAACACAAGTATTTCCATGCAGAATTACACACGAGAATTCTTACAACACATTCCTTTCAAGGGAAGATTTTTCAAGTTCGTGTTCTGTTAAGGATTCATCTCTTCAAGTTATGCATTACTAGTTTCATTCATATGCTAGTTTATCTTCATCTTCCATCATATGAAAGCATTGAGTGAGAAGAGAGATTGGATTAACATTTGTATCCTATTAAGCTTATGCTTTGTGCGCTTTGTCTTTCTTCTTTCTATTTATTTCCTCTTCCTCGCTGTTCCTTTTCTTCTGACCACAGTTATGAACTGCAGGTAAACTTCCACTGAAACCCTTAAAACTCATTCCCTTTTCTCCGCTTCCTTTGCTAGCTTTATTCATAAAAAAAGCTAAGGTCATACTATACTACTAATTTTCCCCTCTAAAATGCCCCAAATCCCTCCCTCGAGGTGTATTTAAATTTTAAATTTCATCAGTCCTGGTGTCAGAATCTCCTTCGTCCTTTGCTCTCGGTTCTTGTGGAACTAAACTTGATAGTTAGGCCAACCCACAATCAACCCCAGCTTACAAATATATACATAACAATCTACATTGCTACTATATACATTGCAGCCAGGACAAATGATATAACAATCTACTGAATCCAACTATCTCGCTAAGTCAAACATTCATGTAAAGCAAGTAAGAAAAAAACCTTGGTCAGTTCCTAAGATATATGTTGATAAAAAACGTAAAGAAAATTTACGAGAGCGGTAATTAAGTACCTGTCATGAAAGATTAATAATAATATTTACAAAAGACAGTTGTGGATATGTGAAATGGAATTTGAATTGGTGATTGTTATAGGTTGAACTGTGTCTTGAAGTATTATTATCTATGACTAACCTTCATAAAATGACTTCTTGAGTTCTTGCACCACCTCATTTTTCATGACCGCATCCCATACAGCTGGATCCGTTGATAATGCGCTAACCATTCTCTGCAAGCAAAAAGGCAAAAACTATTCAGTAAACAAAACATCCACCATCCATGTATGAACACATTCAAATTTACCTCAGTAGTATTAACCATGTTCAAAAAATATTTGAGTACTGTTATGTAATGAACCAATGTTCCAACTTCAAGAACATAGTAGCACATAGTAGATCTGTGACTTAAAGGAAAGAGGTTATTTCAATATTTTGTCAAAGCTATATGTATTGTCTCTTATCACTCAGTGGTAACTTACTTTTTCTGTCACTTCATTGTGATCTTTTTAGTGTTTATATCTTGAAATGGTAGCAAAAAGACATGGAAGACAAGAAAATATGACAACAGATCGGATCCATAGATCTCAACAATCAACGCGTATTGTCCGATCTTGATGGATAGCCATTTGAAACAGGCTATAGAAGAGACGAGAAGCTATTGGACCCTTGCTTTATTCCAAATGAACTAAATGCCACAGATGGTTTTTAATTTTAGCATAAGAACAGTTGCATATCAACCTATACTTTGATAAGGTATGCAATGGCAAGCATTACATGTATAGAGCAAAGCTAAATTGGTTTCTATATTTTTCTTCATTTTCCTATCTTAGAATCTTCTTTTTATTTTTATTAACTGTTTATTTATTTATTTATTTATTTCAGTTTTATTGTTTGGTGGGAATGAGTAGATAGAACAAAATTTTAAAATAAACCCATTTATATTTTTAATTGTCAAAATAGACCCACTTCAGTTTTATTTATCAAAACCGACCCATTTTGTGGCCACGTCAGCATGTCGGCTCTAAATAGTCGGGGTTGACAACCCCGACTACTTAGATATGTACAAGCTAAATTAGTCGGGGTTGGCAACCCCGACTAATTTAGGGTCAAATCTAATTGGTCGGGGTTGGCAACCCCGACCATTTAGTAGAGGAAAAATTCCCTACGACAAAAATGGTCGGGGTTGGCAACGCCTACCATTTTTTATCCAAGAAGGTTTTTTGAAAACAATCCAAGAAGGTTTTGCTGTTATCCAAGTTTCCTTTTCTATTTAGCATTGCATTTTGATTCTATACAGACTACACTAACATAATCTGAATATTTTCTCTTTTCTTGCTTGCTTCAAATTTTAGTGGGTTCCTGAATTGAGGCATTATGCACCAAATGTACCTATCGTGCTCGTAGGAACTAAGCTCGGTAAGTACATTACAAATGAAACTAAACAATATTACATTTAACATTTGCTAGTAGACATTTTAATTTGCTCGGTATGTTGTAGATTTTGATTTTATATTTTAGCATATACAAAACTAGTTAAAATGTTGGTGCAGATTTACGCGATGATAAGCAGTTCTTCATTGACCATCCTGGCGCTGCACCAATAACAACATCACAGGCAAGTTATTTTCTGGACAAAAAATCTGGGTAGTTACTTAAAATTTTTCCTCTACTAAATGGTAGGGGTTGCCAACCCCGACTGTTTTTGTCGTAGGAAATTTTTCCTCTACTAAATGGTCGGGGTTGCCAACCCCGACCAATTAGATATGGTCCTAAATTAGTCGGGATTGCCAACCCCGACCAATTAGATATGGTCCTAAATTAGTCGGGATTGCCAACCCCGACTATTTAGCTTGTACATAGCTAAATAGTCAGGGTTGACAACCCCGACTATTTAGAGGCGACATTAAAAAAACCAACCCATTTCGTGGCCATGCTGCTGACGTGGCCACAAAATGGGTCGGTTTTGATAAATAAAACGGAAGTGGGTCTATTTTGACAATTAAAAATATAAATGAGTTTATTTTGAAAATTTGTTCTGAGTAGATATTATGCATACACTTTTCCAAATAAAGAGATATTATCAGTAATAAATCAACAGGATGCATTTTTCAGAAACTACATTAAAAGAATGGTAATCGATCACTCAAGTAGTAAAATATCCACCATTATCACCTTGAAGGGTGGATTTGTTTGGAACAAATGAACTGCATCAAGAATGTGCTCTTTTCCAGAATATTGAGAAGATCTCGAGTTATAAAGGTGCAGTGCTGGCTCAATCCAATCTGATTCTGATTCGCTTGAGCAGTCTCTGGATATCACTTCTGTTGAACTGATCACTTCATCCACCACTTCCCCATCCACAGAAGAAGGGTATTTAACTTCAGCAACCTGAGTGGATGTAATCGGAACAAATATCCTAAAAAAAAGGAAAATATATTTCATGAAACTGCGAAGGTCAACCAGCACCACAAGAAAGCTATGCAGAAGAGGGAAAACTACATCATTCTCCAATGCTGAAATTCAACTAATTTGGTGTAGATGTTATGTGATGTCTCGGTTATCAGTAAAATGGACCTTATCACATTTAAGCCAATACATTGACAGCCTCTCCCGCAGAATGCAAGATGTTTATAGAGTCACTACTGCTTTTCATAGGACATCATGGTCTCTTCTTTCCTCTTTCTGCTCATGATATGTATCCTCCTATCACATCATCTAGTCATCTGTTAACCTCAAAAAAAATCTTCTAGTACCTTCCAACAACTGTACATGTGCTGGATATAAATGTCTGCTTAGGCGCTAAGGTCGCATGTTCAAGATGCACCTACAGGAATCTGTGTATCAAGTTCTGTGAAGTTCATTAAGAAAGCGGCTACTTAAAGTTTCTCGGTAAAGATAAAGGGGAGGTTGATAACTTATTGCTGGTAAGATTAAGTAAAGATTAAACCATTTTGGGAAACACATGCAGAATTGAATATTGAACTGCAAAAGGATAGGACATCTAATCTAAAAATCAATAGAAATATTGCTGACATAAAAAAATTAAAGATATGTAAAGGAATCTTAAGAGATGCAAAACAATATCCAATCGGATCAAGCATGTTAGCTGAACAAACTAGTAGATAAATCCCACACTCTCCCTCACCTTAAAGACCCTCACTCTGTTCCCAAAAATGGGAGAACTTCTTCTAGACACAATGACCACCTGCTTTCACCCTAGATCTTTCACAATATTGTATCACAAGAAAGGCTCTATTGATAATCCAGGTTGATTTTTTCCTTAATTGGGCTAGGAATGCTATTGCAAATAGAGTAACTGACCAACCGCCAACTCGAAGAGAAAACCTAAAGGTCATCCAGTCCCACTTCCACTACCACATGGAGGACTGCCATTGAAAATACCATAGGAGTTTATCTGAGAGTATAATAGTTGAACATGAAAAATTAATAGGTAGAGACAAATTCAGGTGTGAAACACCAAAAGGTCTTGATGTGTATATTGCCATGTATATCCTCAATCCAGCTAAAACAGGCCACCCAAGAACTCAATTCATATAGTCGTGAAAATTTTTAGCAATATCAGTATATTCAATTAATTTTTCATCTGCTATACACCATCCTAGGCATCACATCTCAAGAAGATATGTGAGTGCCTGACCCAACAGCCAATGACCACCACTAAGAAACCACTTCTCTCAAAAGTTTAAACTAAATGACATGACGAGCCTCAAGTCAGAAGGGTGAACCACCATTTTTTTATGGGAATATGACTTTGTTCTTCCCAAGGTTTTAAATGTCGGATGTCGGGTTCATATCGGATGACTGAAATCCATATCGGATAGCGGAAATCGGGGATATATCGGGGGACATTGACTAAATATCGGATTGTCATATCGGGTAGTGCGCATATGTATAATATCATGTCCTAAATGTAATCTAAACATTCATAAATTCAATATAAGCATACTTTATAAATTCTATAGACTAAACATATAAAAAAGTAAATAATATATGAATTTGGATTCATAAATTCTTTCTATCGGGTTCATAAGAAACCCTTAAACATGAGAACGGGTCAAACGGGTTTGGGTATTTATCACTAAATCCAAACCCGATAACAAAAAACAGATCTTAAAAAAAAGTACCATATCAGTCGATTTTTTAAAGCTAAAAAATAGACCGATATGCCCGAAATGACCCTGATATTTCCGATTTGGCCCTGAAAACCGACATACGAGTTGAAAATGCCTATATCGTGTCGGTCAAACCCTCAAACCGATATGTCGGCCGACATGTCGGGTGATATTTAAAACCTTGGTTCTTCCCCCCTCCCCTTTTTGATCCATTAGAGATGTTTGGTGGTAAAAGCTGATGAAACGAAAATTGACTAGGCTAATCTATTTAGACTCAGTTCGTCAGTTGACTCAAAAATGATAAACTGTCATGAGTCCGAGCATATTTAGGCCGTACGTTTGGCTCAATCCAAATCCAAGTTTTAGACTTCCTATCTTATATGCCTGCTACAAATTTATGTTCTAAGTGTCAGCCAGCAGCCTTTTTTGACAATAAAATATCGGTGGCCGAAATGTTTGATTTTGAAAAAGTGGGTGAGGCCCCACAAACCAAAATCAAAGTTTTCGGCACCGAAAGCTGAGGAGCTTGAAATTAATAGGATGACGGGTCCCACCATTAATAAAATTTTATTAGTTAATAGTATTTTCCAAACACTATAAATAGGGTCACAACTCTTTAGGAAAAACTCAGAGTAAGAGAGAAAACATAGAGAGAGTTTGTAAGAAATCTTGAAGTATCTTGATCAAGAGAGGGTGTTCTCTTTGATCCTTTTCTTTTGGAGTATAAAGAAATCGGGCGTCGTCATTGCACCTTGAAGTAGCTCTGTAAGAATGAACCACATTATATTTGTGAGTACCGTGATTGAATTTGTGTCTGCTTAGGTGTGTTTTTGCGTCTCCGTTTGAGCCGTTCTTGTTGGTGTGTATCCTAATAACTGGTATCAGAGCCTGACTTAGAGTATATATATCTGCTTATCGTATGTTCTGTAGCTGCCACTAAAAGTGGATCCTCCACATCAGAAAATAAGTTAGATTATCATTTACTCTTTAAAGGCACTGGACACTATTCACGAGTATGGTACTATTCATAAGTACTATTACTATTCACAAATACGGTTCAAGAAAAGACGAAAAATTTCACCATGGGATCTACAGTTGAAAACAATAGGCTTTGAATTAAGAAATTCGGCGGCTAAAATTTTTAGGTATTGGAGGATGCAGATAGAAGATTATTTGTACCAGAATGATCTCTTCCTACCCGTCCAATGAGTGGAGGGGAAACCTGAGAAGATGGACGACGATAAGTGAAATGTGCTCGATCGTAAAGCACTTGCCACCATCAAGCTCAACCTTCACCAGCATGTGATTTACAACGTCTCGCAAGCGACCACCACCAAGGAGTTGATGGAGGCATTGGAGGCGCTGTATGAGAAGCCGTCTGCTTCAAATAATGTGTACCTGATGAAGAAGCTATTTAATCTAAAGATGCAGTAATGAGCTCGCGTGACAGACTTCTTGAACTAATTTTAGGTTGTGGTGCAACAGCTTGCTGTAGTGGATTTCAAGTTCGATAATGAGATCCAAGCTCTTCTGTTACTTTCTTGTCTACCAGATTCGTAGGAGAATTTGGTGATGACGGTGAGCAACACCAATGATAATGTCAAGATGAAGCTCGACACGGTGATTGGGACAATTCTGGATGAAGAATCTCGCTGCAAAGTCTTAGGAGCTGAGGCCTCTAGCAGTAGGAGTGCTCTGCATGTCGAGGCACGAAGGCGTGCGCAAAAGAAGGGTAGGGGACGACGAGACCGATCAAAGTCCAGAGGGAGGTCTAAAGGGCCGAACCCGAATGGTTACGGTAAAAAGAAGTGCTTCAGATATGAAAAGCAGGGTCACTTTGCACGGGACTGCAGAGTTTCTGTTCCAACATCAGCAGGGGATGATCAGGCTGACGGTACAACCAATCTCATGCACGAAACAGATTCGGATGCGTTTCTCCTATCCCTAGAAGACAAAAGCGATGCGCGATCAACTCCGACGCATCTTTCCTTGCAACCTCACAACAAAAGTTATTTTCATCGTTCGTGAAGGACTTGGGGATAGTCTATCTTGGCGATGATCAACCTTGTAAGGTTTTCGGGAAGAAAAATTGTCAAGATGGAGGGCGGAACCACCTTGACGCTGAACGACGTTCGGCATATACTGGATCTCAGGTGAAATCTTATATCAATCAGACAACTAACTGACTTCGGACAGAGTATCCTTCGAGCAGAGAAGCTGGAAGGTGTCCAAGGGTGCCTTGATGGTGGCACACGACAAACGTGAGAGATCTCTCTACATCGTCAATGTAAAGATCGACCGCTTGCTTGCCACAGGACAAGCATCATCATCATCCGTCGACTGCATGACTTGGCATCGACGACTTGGCCACATGAGCGAGAAGGGGATGCAAATTATGGCCACAGGAGAGAGGCATACGGATCCGAGCAAAATCGATCTGACTTTCTGTGATGATTGTATCCTAAGCAAACAGAAGAAGATGAGCTTCAACAAGACCGGACTGGCTCCAAAACTGCAGAAATTAGAGTTGGTGCACACCGAAGTGTGGGGACCTACGCAAGTCCTATTTGTTGGCAACTTTTTTTACTGTCACTTTTATTGATGATGCTACTAGAACACTATGGGTGTTCTTCTTGAAGCACAAGTCAGATATTTTTCTCACCTTCAAGAAGTGGTTTGCCTGTGTGGAGAACGAAACAGGAAATAAGGTGAAGTGCCTAAAGTCTAATAATGGAGGCGAGTATTACAGTCAGGAGTTCGAGAATTTCTGTTCGTCCCATGGGATTAGGAGACTGAAGACCGTCCTAGGCACACCTCAACACAAAGGAGTAGCGGAGCATATGAATCACACTATCTTAGAACAAGCCAGAAGTATGAGGATCCACTCCGGATTGTCCAAGAGTTTTTGGGCCAAAACTGTCAATACTGTTGCATACTTGATCAATCGCGGGCCATCTACGGCTCTCAGTTATGGGATACCTGAAAAGTTTTGGACCGAAAAATAGTTGAAGCTAGAGCACTTACGAGTATTTGGTTGTGACGCCTATGTCATGACCAATCCTGCAGACATGTCAAAGCTTGATCCAAAGTTAAAAAAGTTCTCTTTCATCAGCTATGGAGGAGATGAGTATGAGTATCGTTTCTGGGATCACGATGCGCGCAAGGTGGTGCGCAGTCGTGACGTCGTGTTCCATGAGAATCCGGTGTATAAGACTAAAGAAGTGAGTGGGAGTTATCTATCTCCTCCTCTTTTCCCAGATACTGCTGACAGTGAGGACGGCAGTGAGATACCAATTATCATAGAAGACGTAGACTAAGAGAACGTGCCACATGCACAGCAGCAGAATCCAGCAGAGTTGCCGATCGCAATTTGCAAAGCTCCAAGAAATCCAAGAGTGCCAAAGAGGTACATTTCCACCATGAATTATCTTCTCCTGACTGAGAGTAGTGAGCCAAAGAGCTATGAGGAGGTACAGCAGACTGGCAAAGCTCGGAGTAAGTGGGAGTCTGTCATGGAGGAAAAAATAAAATTCTTGATGAAGAATGGGACTTGGGAGCTCGTAAAGCTTCTAAGAAGGCGAAAAGCTCTTCACAATCGGTGGATTTATCGGGTCAAGGATGAAGCCGATAGACGAAGACGCTACAAGGCGAGACTTGTAGTGAAGGCCTATGAGCAGAAAGCAGGGATAGTCTATTCTAACGTTTTCGCTCCCGTCGTCAAGTTAACCACGATCCAGAGTGTGCTGAGCATTGTGGCAATTCGAGATCTCCATCTAAAGCAGACGGATGTGAAGACAACATTCTTTCATGGAGATTTAGAAAAAGAGATCTATATGTATCAACCAGTGGGCTTCGAGGAACGAGGCAGGGAGGGCCTCATGTGTCGCCTGTGCAAGAGCTTGTATGGCCTGAAACAAGCTTCGCGACAGTGGTACATGAAGTTCGAAAACTTTATGGAGGAGAACGATTTTCTTAAATTAGACATAGATCACTGCTGCTTCATCAAGAGATATGACGAAACATATATAATACTCTTGATTTATGTTGATGACATGTTGATTGCTGGGCTCGACTTGGCCCGTATTGAAGAACTCAATGGGCGTCTCTCCGAGTGCTTCGAGATAAAGGGTCTGGGTCCAGCAAACCAAATTTTTAGGATGACGATCATTAGAGACAGATCAACACGGAGGCTGAGATTGTCTCAAAAGGCCTACATTGAGAAGATTATTAAAAAGTTTGGCATGAAGAAAGCTAAATCGATGGACTCGCCGTTTGCGAGCCATTTCAAGTTATCGAAGACCCAAACACCAGAGACTGAAGAGCATGAGTTCATGACTAACATAACATATGCATCTGCCATCGGGAGTTTGATGTATGCGATGGTGTGCAATAGGCCAGATATTGCACAAGTGGGAGTTGTGAGCCGCTTTATGAGCAATCCGGGGACGCAGCACTGAGGTGCGATCAAGTGGCTTCTACGATATTTGAGATGCTCGTCCGACCGTTGTCTTGAGTATGACGGAGCGGATTTACAGCTAGAAGGCTTTTGTGATGCAGACTACGCTAGGGATATAGACTCAAGAAGGAGCACGAGCGGCTACATCTTCATCTTAGGTGGTGGAGCGATAAGTTAGAGACTGAAGTTACAGGATACTGTGGCTTTGTCAACAACCGAAGCGGAGTATGTGTCTGCAGCAGAGGCAGCAAAAGAGTTGCTATGGTTGAAAGCTTTTCTTCTTGAGCTTGGGGTAAGTTTTGAGCAATACTTCATCCACTGCGACAGTTAGAGTGTCATTCACTTGTTAGAGAACGACGCATTCTATGTTCGGACCAAGCATGTTGACGTGAAGCACTATGTCATACGAAGATGGCAAAACAAGAACGAGTTCAAGCTTGTGAAGATTGATACGAGGTACAATCCAGCCGACATGCTGACCAAGCCAGTTTCGCTCGAGAAGGTGAGGCTGTGTACAGCCTCATATGATCTCAGTTGAGAACGTTGAGAGTCATGCAAGACGTCAAAGATATAAGACATCCGAATGATGCAACCAAGAATGGTGCGAAGATATGATTGATACCTAATCAAATCTTTAAGTGAGAGATTGTCTGCCAGCAGCCCTTTTTGACAATAAAATATCGGTGGCCGAAATGTTTGATTTTAAAAAAGTGGGCGGGCCCCACAAACCAAAATCAAAGTTTTCGGCACCGAAAGCTGAGGAGTTTGAAATTAATAGGAGGGTGGGTCCCACCCCTAATAATATTTTATTAGTTTATACTATTTTCCAAACACTATAAATAAGGTCACAACTCTTTAGGAAAAACTCATCCAGAAACAACTCTTCTTATAAAAGAGTAAGAGAGAAAACATAAAGAGAGTTTGTGAGAAATCTTAGAGAGTATCTTGATCAAGAGAGGATGTTCTCTTTGAATCTTTTCTTTTGGAGTATAAAGAAATCAGACGTCGTCGTAAGATTGAACCACGTTATATCTGTAAGTACCGTGATTGAATTTGTGTCTGCTTAGGTGTGTTTTTGCGTCCCCGTTTGAGATGTTCTTATTGGTGTGTATACTAACACTAAGAATTATCCATCAATCCCTCTGAGATCGTACAATTAAAAATAATAATAATAATAATCTCCAATCACGATAAAATCAAATGCGAACAAAAGACTTATCACTTACTGCTGAATAGTACAAATAGCCTCCTCAGCCTCCTCCATGGACGGAGCTGATCCAAACAAGCACCGCTCTCTAAACCCGAACCCGAGCCCGCTGCCTCCAAACCCTTCATCCCCAATCACCTCCCAGTCGTCCCCATCAACATAATGAGTCAACGGACCCCTCGTCGACGACGACGAAGAAGACCGAGCCCCTCCCCCCATCGCTGACGATCTCCGCATCATCTCGATCGCTGCTTGATAAAGTTGCCGCCTTTGGGTTCTTCCTTTAAAGCGCTCTGGGTTTTAAAAAGGAGACGATGGTGAGGAGTGACATTGAATTTTGTCTGAAGCTGATGTGGCTGCTGGATATACTTGTATTTTACGGATAATCTCTGTACTAGGCTCTCGCAACTTTCATATTTGTAAATTAGTGTATCAAGTCACTGAAATTTCTATCAAGTCCCCAAATAATATGAGAAGTTTGAAATCAGGCCCTTTGTAACAAAATCCATCTTTGGTTAGCGTTATCCCATGGAAATTACTATGGAAATTACCAAAGCCTAATGCAGCCTCAAGAAGCGGCCACGTGTGAGAACTAGCTGGCCGACTCTCATACATCTGAGAGCATGGTAGAGGTGGGGAGTCAGCTGATCTATTCAGTGACCTAAATCCGAGACGAAAGGCGTATTCGACATGAGATCTTTTTAGGAACTCAAATAAGAGTCAAAAGGCATTCCCCGTTCGGACCCGACATTAAACGTCTTGAACAATGGAATGACTTGTCAAGTTCATCAAAAACTATATTGCATTTAATGCATGGCCAGTCAGCGCCCACACTTCGATGCCCAGTCGCCATCAACATTAATGCAATGTCCGTCATTAATGCGATGACCTCTCGAGCTTGAGCCTTCACAAGCTATAATGCCCCCTTACTTCAGTGGCATTATCATTGTTGCAAAGGGCAACTCGTCTCACCAGTTGCCGACACGTGTAAAACATGATCTGACTCATTACTGAACAAACCCAACCAGATTACTAACATGCCCCCATAAAATCCTCTATAAATAATGGTAACTTTTGTCATAATAAGTACGCAATTTTGCGCACAAAAAAAAATCAACAAGACTGTGCTCTGTTTTTCTTCTTCATGTGAATCAAATCAGTCACTGACTTGAGCATCGAATGGTGCGACGGAGAAAACAACCTCCGGGACCTCTAACCTTTGCTATTTATGTAGGAAATTATAGGTCAAAATTTTCAACAGGAACGATCAGCCATCAGAAGAAGATTAAAGGACCCAAGATCATACTTACCTCTCCTAAACCACACATCAATTGCCCCACATCAACAGTTAAGTTAGTGCTTAACTACGAATGAGCAATTACCAGTACCCTTATTAGCTGAGGCCTTGCCCCCCCCCCCCCCCCCCCCTCTGGTGTTGGTTTTTATCCCTCTCTCTGGCTTCTGGTCCATCTATTAAGAAAGGAATAGGCATCCAACACATAATTTTATATTTGAGGAACATGACAGAGATTTTCAATAATATGAGAGCCAAATCTCAAAATAAAAAATGCTCCAACACTTAATTTTATATTTGAAAAAGAGAAAATACTCTCAAATGTGAAAAATTCAGAAAAAGTGTCTTCAAATTTAGAGGAAAAAATGTTCAGTCCCTCAACAATTTGCCTATAATACTTCTTCGGGTTTTATGTCATGAACTAATCACGCGCACATGAGTGCAAATATTAGCTATAATTAAAATATTATTGTATGGCTTTTTTTCCCATTAAACGGATTCACACTTAAGCTTCTTATCATTATTTTATGAGAGCATTCAAGTAAAGTCTCCAACTAAAAAGCCTCTCCCTGTCTCTTTCTTTGCCATCAAGCGAATCGAAAGGTTGTGGGCCCACCAATCAATTAACTGAGTAATTATTGATTTTTTATGATTCAGATCGATATGCATTATTGATGATTATTTGTGATAAAGAGCTGTATGGACTTTTACAGTAGCGACGTCATAACACCTCTGTACTCCCCCCTTGTGTCTTTGTCTCATGGGCTGCCCTCAGTTGATGAAAGTTCGACGATAATTAATACACATTTCTAAATTCTAATTACAAGATCATGAACATAAAGATATAAAAAAAAAATTAAAGGCACAATTTCAACATTTGTTATTACTAGTTGGATTGCACGTGCAATGCACGTGGTAATTTTTTTTTTTTCTGGGGAAGTTTCGATCTTATTTATAAAGTTTTTGCTGCTGCCGTTTCTGATGCTTTCGCCTTCAAGTGAGTGTGAGCAGATCCACAAAAGCTTATTACACTGCAAACAAGAAACGCCTAAAGCACTCTCATATTTAAATATTATTATTATTATTATATATTATATAATCTTAATAGTTTTGAAACAAAAAACTATTAAGGTTTTTTTTTTAGCCTGCACCTAGATTTTTATCCCAGCATAGAGACAAGTATGAAAATTAAAATCAGTTTTTCTTTCAAAACTATTAAGATTAAGCAGTCACTTCCTCAAATTTTCCTAAAACCAGCTTAATCGTGATTCAAGAAGTATCCACATAAAACTACATACGTGTTTGTGTGCCGTGCGTGCATGTAAAAGATAGAGGAAAAGGGAAGCACATTATATATGTAACTAATCCTCATTTGATAAAAATGTAGATTAATTTGAGCTTCTTTTACATTGCTTCTACTATTTGTATGATGTATAAATTGTTGCCAATAAGGGGAGTGACCTATCCACCTTGGAAAATTTGCTATGCCGAGAGAAAAACAAGGACCACAATGCATGTTTAGACAGCCTGGAACTTGATAATCCAGCCAGCCAAAATACGCCACCTCTAACAACCCTCTCAAGTTTTGCCTGACAGCTGCTACTAATCGCAAAGACCCCTTTTTAGTGTGACTCCATCTTGGGATTTTTCTTAGAGTAGCTATTAGAAGACGCATCAGAAAGCTTTATTCAGAAGACTCACCATGTCTTTTAACATGAACACGCAAGGGGAGAAACTGAGATATTGAGCACATGCTCTTAATCTTTTAGTGATGTCTAAGTAAGTGATCTGGAAACCAAAAAAAGCAACTGCAAGAACTTAAAGAACCAATCTCTCATATTATTTGGGTATCCCATATTATTCACAACATATGCTTAAAATACAAAGTGATAAAACATGAACTGATTTAGAGACTTTTCTAACCTTATCTTTCAGCAAGAAAAACCAAAGGGAAGTTTTTTTTACCAAAAAACAGTGAGTTTATTAGGAAAAACCTCACATCTTGCCTCATCATTCTCCAAAGCTCTCCTACAACTCTATAGGCAGCTCCTTGCCCCCTTAGACCGGAGCTGGCCACAGTTAGATAATCCTGCAACAACCACTTTAATGTCATGTTTCTTATCTTCACCGTTAAACCAATCCTTTGCAATGTGAGGGCCTAGCTGAATCGATGAATGCTTTAGATTGGGCACCTTTCCTCGTAGAAAAGCTCCTGCCAGCAAACAAACATAAACAAAAGGAGAGGTAACCAAAAAACCAAATGGAGTATCTATACATATACAAATTAAGGGTTAAACTAAATTTGCACCTGTAGTGAAGAAATGGAAAAGGTATCAAGATATGCGCTGAATCGATGCAGGCTTCAGATTGGGCACCTCTCATCGTAGAAAAACCCCTGCCAGCAAACAAACATCAACAATAGGAGAGGTAACAAAAAAACCAAATGGAGTATCTATACACATATAAATGAAGGGTTAAACTAAATTTGCATTGATTCAGTGAAAGAATAAATTAAGAGAAGGCCACGGATATTGATATTTTGTGATTATAAAATATCTTGGTTGTCCAATGCTTTAGCAGCCAAGCATTCAGAGAAATAATGCAAGAAGCTAATACTTGGAACTTCATAAAGCATTAAATAATGATTCCAAATAAAGAAATATAGTGGTAATGTAAATTATTCTATCACCATGCAACCATGAGGAAATGTAGTACCTTTGTGTATAATAGTTCATAAAGGTGCTGGTATTTTGCTTCAGTTGTTGCTCTTACCTCAAAAAAAATTTCCTCGTGCTCGTCATGTTGACACTGGTTAAAAGAACAAATAAACGTCAACAACTAATAACTACCAATGAAATATAGCAAGATGCAATAAATCTCAAGTGAAGTATTAAATAAGATAGGAACCATGTAAAATTATATGGGTCACAATGGTTTTTGAGTGCATATGGGGTTGTGTTGATTAGTAGCATGATTTAGAACTTGATGAAGCCTAATAAATGTCAAAATGCAAGTTTCTCAAATTCAGAGGCAAGGAGTTTTATCACTTGGCACAGTAGTTTTCTTTCAAAACCAGAAAATAACAACGCCGATCATAAATGGTCAAGATCTATGAAGTCCTAACCTTATGCCATGGATGAGATTTAATCTTTGAATAGCTAAATCTGTGTAGTTAGTTTTCATGCATCGAATTTCCTCGCGAGTTGGAGTACCAAGAACCTACAAAAATTCCATGAGAATATCTATCATGGACGATTTTGTGTTTTCCCATTAGAATAATCAACATGTGTGCATGAGGCAACCCTCTTTTTTGAAACTCGATGACATGAACATGGGCAGCAACTTTTCCAAAGATTTCCTTTTTAAATAGCTGATCTTTCAGGTCTTGCAATTTTCCTCTAAATATCCTTGAGGTTAGATCCGGTCTATCATTATGTGTCTGTCCTGGATGTAGCTCCTCCGTGATTTCTTCCCATTCAGGATTGCATGTCATTGTGATGAAAATATCTGGTTTGCCAAATCGTTGTACTAATGACATTGCATCAAGATATCTACGACGCATATCTCTAGGACCACCAATAAATGATGATGGCAGCACTATTCTTTTTCCGACTTGACATGCTTTTGCTTCTCCAGCAGCTACACTATCGACTATGCCTTGGAATAACTCTACTCTGATTTCTGATTGTTTCTTTCTAAAATAATCAAGTCTTGTTGTTTCAAGCTTTATGTACTGTTCGCGGTGAAAATTGTAGCTTTCATTGAATTCATTGTCATCTTGAATAACAACTTTTTGAGTTACAAAAGATCCGGTCTTTTTTTAGATCCGGTTACAACGAAATCAAAGAAAAAAAATAAAAATTACAACTTTCTCCTTTTGAACAAATCGCGAGCTCCTGTTTTGCGGTCGCTCGCTTTGTGTGGGTTCTTTGCCGACGCCGGGGTTAATCCGTGGACCACCGCGCGATCTAGATCCGGTCGGATCTACACGATTTGACGGGTATTATTCCACGAAGGGAATAATAGCCGGGAGGGATTAGTTCACTAAGGAAATAATCGCTCGGATCTCGGGATCTAAGACCAAGCTTAGATCCGGAGTGTGATCTCGTGTAGATCTCAGATCTGTTCTTCCCTTCTCTCGAACTCCTGCCTTTTGTGACGTGGACGCTCGCCGAGAACCAGATCTGAATATTCAAGTCCTCAAGTCTTCAAAACTCCAAGCTCGATCTTTAATTCGGCAGAATTTCGGCTCTCAAAGTTCCAACCTTTTCAAATGAACAAAGGGGAGCCTATTTATAGGCTCTCTGAACTGTGCCCGTGCACAGATCTGGGTCGGCCACCTATGGGTGGCTTGGCCTTGGCCGAGCCCCCCTTAGGCGTTGTTTTCCGTCATTTTTTCCGTTGTATCCGTTTCTCGGTTCTGTCCGTGATTCGGTTGACTTAGATTCTGATTTTGTTGATCTGATTTGGCAGTAAATCCGCTTCTGATTTGGCAGTAAATCTGCTTCTGAGTTCGAGTCCGAAACTGATCTTGATTCGATCGTGATTTGTCCGAGTCCGCTCTTGTTTGAATGACTCGTTGATTCCCCGAACTGTTGGCTTGATTCCACGCTCGAATGGATGTATTCCGTTGCTTGCGTGCGGTTCGTCAACCTCGTCGCCTCGTTGGTTCGTCGGTTTGTGCTGAGCTATGCTAAGGGACCTATAAGCAATTTTATATGCCTACAGATACCCCCTCCAAAGTATTTCAGCCTCGTTCTTTTATAGAAGAGTCTGGAATACTTTGGATATGATTGTCCCAACCTTCAGTCGGTATAACGGGACTTTGGAATGGCTTCTGTTCTTGATTCCTTCAATCTTCCAGGCTATTCGGTGCTTTGTCGAATGTCTGTAAGAGTTCCGATGCTGCATTTATTGTCTGATCGTTGTCGGAATTTTGAACTTGAAGTCGACTCCTGATTTTCTAATCTTTAGCTGACCATCGATTGTTGGCGTTGAGTTTTTGTTTGCGACGCGTTGTTCGGCGTAGTGTTGTTGAGTTATCCTTAAGAATATTTATAAAAAATATTCTCCAGGAACTTCTCAACCAAAAAATAGGGAATAGTTTATACTCATATACCTTATTGGAGTATTTTCTGTGCCCAAATGAGCTGAACCGGCCTGATAATGAGCTGAACCGGCTTGATAATGAGCCAAAAAAAGGCAGTAATTCGGCTCAAAAAATTTTCTGATCCCTCCGAATATGTGGGAGAGGCAAGATTAAACCAAGGACTGAACCCCCGGTCGATTTGAAGTTGTTTCGATGCTTGATTCAGCTTCAATTTGAATTCTGGTTCGAATCTGGTTCAAACTGGTTCAACTTGGTTCAGGACTGATTCAACCTGGTTCAAGGCTGGTTCAGGACTGGTTCCAGACTGGTTTAGACTGGTTCATCCTGGTCTGGTCTGGTTCAGTCTGGTTTGGCCTGGTTCAGCTTGGTTTGACCTCTTTTGGACTGATTTGGACTGGTTTGGTCTGGTTCAGTCTGGTTTGGTCTGGTTTAGGGCTGGTTCACATTATAAAAAGGGGTTCTTTTTCCTCCTCTTTTCCTCCTCTAGGGCCGGCCCCCTTCTCCTCCTCTCTCTTCAATTCCTCTTTCCTTCTTGCATCCTTTCTCCCTCAATTCTTCATAAATACCCTAGATCCATCCTTCCTTTGGATCTTAGGCTGAGAAATCCCTCAAAAATCTTCATATAGAAATTCCTCTCAGGCCCCTCGAGCACGTGGTCTGAGCCTCCTTCAAGATTTGATTTTTGTCGGGTCTTCGAGCTTTCCCTCAGGTAAATCCTCCATAAATTTAGCATATTTCCTGCTTAATTCAATTTGTGAACTTATGGGATTGCATGTGAGGGTTAGGATTATGATTTGGCGCCTCGAGCTCCTCTTTCAGGGGGTAGAATTGCAATAAAAGAGGAATTTTTTTTTTTTTGGATCTGATCCCTTAATTTATTTTGCAGGTCACCATGTCTCGTACTGCGAGGGGTCAATCCTCTACCGCGTCGGCTGATGGCGCGCCTCCCTCTCATGCCGGTGAGTTATTTTTTTGAAATTTACAAATTAGTCCATTTTTTCTTGGAAATTTACAAATTGGTCCTTTTTACCCCCACATTGTTCTCCTTGGTGAGGATCGACACTTTAAAGATGTGTTCTGCTTGGTCAAAATCATATTTCAAAATAAAGGGGGCGTTTTGACGCTGCATTGTGCCTTATAAGGCAGGGATATATTGTCGATATACCCTATCTTATGAATGCACAACGTGGCCAAATCGTCTCACCCTTTATAAGGCAACGACTCTATCTTACCCATTCGTAAGATGAGTTCAATTTCCTTTTATAACTGGAATTAACAAACGTTTCATTGCTTGTTTTCAGTTGAGCATCCTTCCGGAGCATTTTCATCTCATGCGGTGAACGGACGTCGTGGGGATGTTTTATCTTTGGTTTCCACCAGACAGGCTATCGGTCCACTTCCTCGGTTGAGTCCCGAAATCATCCTCATATCCGACGATGAAGAGGAAAAGGATCCCATTGCTGCAATTATGTCTGACCAAGAGTCTGTCTTCCCGGCCTCCGAATCCTTGCAGGACATCCTCCAAAAAGTAGAGAAGGTTATACAACAAACTTCTGGACGGGGAAGAGATTATGATTTACTCCCTTTCATAGCAAATAGTCTTAAAGACATTGAGCGTGTAGGTGGCATCCGGCTAGCTGGACGATGTGAGATCAGGTTGACCTGCTTAGAGGAACTCATATATCTTTTGGAAGAGCTAGTAGACTTCGACCCGCATGATGAGGCTATGCCGCTTATGATCGATGCTCAGACTCAGAGGGTGCGAGAGCGTAAGGCCCGAGCGAGACGCATATCGGAGCAAGAAGTCATCATTGCGAACTTGTACGAACGGCAACGTCGAGCTAGTAGACTTCGACCCGCATGATGAGGCTATGCCGCTTATGATCGATGCTCAGACTCAGAGGGTGCGAGAGCGTAAGGCCCGAGCGAGACGCATATCGGAGCAAGAAGTCATCGTTGCGAACTTGTACGAACGGCAACGTCGTCTGCAGAGTAAGATGGATGCTTATAATGACATTGCTGATAGGACGGGGGTCAGGACCGTCCAAGGGGAGAGGACTCTAAAAGATTTTGAGCTCGAGAGCGCCAGGGTTCAAAATGTTTATAGAGGAGAGCTGGAGGTTCTTCACGCGTTGCGCCGAGAAGACGTAACCGCCGATGCTGCCGCCATTCTTGCTTATACCAAGCTTCAGAAGGAAGAAGAGGAGAGGGTTCGAGTGGAACACGCCGAGAAACTTGCCATTGTTAAGGCTAAGATTGCTTCCTTCAGTTTGTTAGATCTGATTTGAGATGTCTCTTTGTATCTGCACTTGGTTTGATTTTATTTGCTGAATGTTTTGACTTTTGATCTTTTTATGGGTTTGATGAGCCTTTACCGACTGCCGTTTGAATCGGGCTAGCATGCGGATTGTCTAAATCCGTTCCGCATGTCACGTTGTGCTAAGAGAGTAAATTCTCTGAGACTTTGTGCTATGATATTGAATACATAGACTTCGCCATTGTTACGGGAATAGGCTACCCGGCGACACGTGTTAGGTGTTGACTTTAGGATTTTTGGCTAACCCCCAGCCTTTAACGGGTTTGATTAGCCTTTACCGACTACCGTTTGAGTCGGGCTAGCATGCGAATTGT
>NC_033797.1:137017862-137022916 GCF_001876935.1 Asparagus officinalis
CCTTTTATAGGATTGGTTATCTAAACTGAAAAAAAGAGTTCTTCGTTTATCGAAGTAAAACTTCAACTTATGTTATAACCATGAGAAGGTTTAACCAAAGAGAAGAAGAAGGGAGTTCTTTCATTTATCGAAAGGGGACTCCGAAATGAAAGTGGACCTCTTGTTCATGGAAAGAGTTAAGAGGGCCAGAAAGACATTTTTAGTGGACCCACTGTCAATTGAAATTGATCAGTGAGGGATTTTGGTGGTGAAAATCCTCTAGAATATTAAGTGTAATATTCTTCAAGGAACTTCCCGGTAAATGGGTTATCCTGAATGTACTAGGGATAGTACTTTTTTAGGAACTTCCCATTTATTGGCATTAATTGCCTGGTGCCTTCTTGAGTAATCAGGCGATATGCACCGTTTGAGTAGACTGTGTCTATCACAAACGGTCCTTCCCACTTGGTTCGAATTTACCTTTCTTCTTGGAGGTTAGGATTATCGGTCGGCGAGCAGCGAGGACCAGATCTCCTTCCTTGAAGCTTCTCTGTCGGACTCTTTTGTTGAAAGCCCTAGATATTCTGGCTTGATATAACTCAATTTGTTGTTGAGCCTCCAAGCGCTTTTCATCCAACCTCTCGAGTTCTTCGAGACGTTTCTGATGGTGTTCTTCTGTCGTCATCTCAGTTGCGAGAGCGATCCGAAGTGACGGGATTTGGATCTCCAAAGGTAGCACAGCCTCGCATCGTATACCAACGAGTACGGGGTGGACCCTGTAGGTGTACGTATGGTGGTGCGATAAGCCCAGAGCGCTTCACCGAGTTTATCGTCCCAGTCTCGTTTATTGGTCTTCACGAGCTTTGATAGGATCTTAATGATCGTCTTGTTGAAAGCCTCAGCTAGTCCGTTTGCGGTGGGATAATAAGCTGTTGACGAAACGATTGCGTCACGAACCATCGTTGGCCAAAAATATCTCATTCTCCTGATGCGATCATACAGTTTGGGACCGGGCTGATGCGCACCATATTCTCCTTCGTGTGCTTCCTTAAGAACTTCTTCTGCTTCTTTGTTCGAAAGGCATCGGAGTAATAAACCATCGTACCCTCTACGGTATAACGTATGGGTCTCGGCATTATAGAAGAACCTTGGTGCTCTTCGGCGGATTGATTCCCTTTCTTTTACATCCTTTGGCAAAATACCATATTGGACGTAGTCAATGATAGGAAAGCGCCAATCTCGGGACTCAGACCCAATTTGAGTTGAATTCACCTCCTTGGCGTTAATGTCTCCGTCATTTTCTTCTTCAATATCCATATCGTATATGGGTATGCAGAGTTGATGCGTCCTTACTGTGACTAATAGTTCAGTTTCGGGAGGCTGTGCAAGTGATACTGCTAGTGCTTCCAGTGCATCCGCATAAGCGTTCTGGAGATGAGGGATGTATTCAATAAAGAATTCTTCAAAAGATTCTTCCATTTTGATGGCCTCCTGGTGGTACGGGATCAGGTCTTGGTTCCTGACTTCATACTCTCCACGGACTTGGTTGACTATCAATTGAGAATCCCCAAAGGCTTCGAGATATTTGACCCCCAGCTCCTTAGCGAAACTGAGCCCAATGAGAAGCGCGTTGTATTCGGCTACGTTATTGGAGCACGGACTAGTCAATGAATAAGCTCGAAGCATCACATGCTTCCCCGGGGAGATTAGGACAACTCCAACCCCGGAGGAAACTATATAACCCCCCGGGGTTATTACCCTATTAACTGACCTTGAGGCACCATCGAAATATAATTGCCATACTTGTTGGTGCGACGTAGTATTAACCTCGTGGGTTTCATCCGGCAAGTCATCATATACTTCTGCCGTATCTGTGGTCGGGTTTGCCACCAGAAGATCACAAATCGCTTGTCCTTTGATCGACTTCTGCTGCTTGAAATGCAGCTAACCGCCAATTCATAGAGGTTGGTTGTGTCATAAACACCCGTACTGGATTAACATTGGAAATGACGTAAATCGTCTGTCCAACCAAGTAATGCCGCATCTTTTGCATCGCGAATACCAATGCGAGGCATTCTCTCTCGATTATCGGATATCGAGACTCGGCGCCTACCAAGGTCCGACTTAGGTAATAAACTGTCTGTTCGTGACCGTTATCGTTGTCTTGTGCCAGTAAAGCACTTATCGAGTGGTTCATCGCCTTGATGTAAATCAAGAACGGTTTACCCGATTTCGGTGCAACGAGAACAGGAGGACTCGCCAGATACGTTTTGATATCTTCGAATGCTTTTTGGCAGGCGTCGTCCCAGATGAATGACACTCCTTTCTTGTTTAGCTTAGAAAATGGTTGGCATTTCCCGGAAAGGTTTGAGATGAACCGCCGGATGTAAGCTAAACGCCCTTGCAATCCTCTTAGCTCTCTTAGATTTCTAGGGGGTTGCAGTTCATGTATCGCCTTCACCTTGTCAGGATCGATATGTATACCTTTAGTGGTGACGACGAATCCAAGGAATTTTCCGCTAGACATTCCAAGGAAGGATTTAGTAGGGTTCATCTTCAATTGATGACTTCGCATGAGATCGAACATCGTCTTCAAGTCCTTGATGTGATCTTCTTTGTTACGGATTTTTACAACCAAATCATCAACGTAGCACTCAACTGTTTTCCTGAGATGTTCTTGGAAAATCTTAGTCATTGCTCGTTGGTATGTGGCGCCCGCATTCTTTAGACCGAAAGGCATTACGGTGTAGCAAAAGACACCGAGGGGCGTTCTGAACGCTGTATGCTTCTCGTCATCTGGGTGCATCTTGATTTGGTTATATCCTGAGAAACCATCCATAAAAGACATTCTCTCAAATCCGCACGTATTGTCGATAATGACATCTGTGATTGGGAGAGGAAAGTCGTCTTTTGGACATGCCGTATTCAGGTCCCTGAAGTCAATGCAAATCCTGATTTTACCGTTCTTCTTCATGACTGGAACGATATTGGCTAGCCAATCTGGATGTTGCTCCTCTCGGATAAATCCTGAGTTGATCAATTTCTTAACCTCCGCCTTAATGGCTTCCATAATCTGCGGATGAAACCGTCTTTGCTGTTGTTTGACAGGTTTGGCATCCGGCTTGATATCAAGGCGATGCATTGCTACATTGGGGTCGAGCCCTGGCATATCCTCGTAGTTCCAAGCGAAGACGTCAATATACTCCCTGATGAGAGCAACTAACTCCTCGGAAGAATCAGAAGAGTATCCGTTCTTAGTTTTGTTAGCAATTTGATCGATGATCTGCCAACCACATTCATCATCAGACGAGGAAACATAGCCTAAGCCTCGCCCGTATTTATAATAATCATCGGGTCTCCCCTTTGGTACATATGATGCTTTGGCTGGATTACGAGGACCTCGATCGAAGTATAGACCTTCTCCGAGTGTGAAATCGTACCCTTGCTTTTCCATGAGCTTGCGCGCTTCCGGACTATACTTAGATAAATGCCGACCAGGTTTGTCATCATCTTCATCTTCACTTAGGAAATGATCTGGTAACGGAGAGCTTTTTCCTTTACCATAAATCACTTCTTTTGCACCTCCTAGCGTTCTTTTGTTACATAGGACGACCGAAGCGGCATATACAAATCAGGATTATCATACAATTTAGTTATCACATCATCAAGAGATAGGGAGTACTCTAAATCGTTATTTATTTCAACATTAGCAAGTTGCCAGTTACAACTGCCCTCTGACGTTTGATCATCGTCAAGGTTGATTACAAAGGGTACAATGTCATTTAGAACATAACCGCTATTGTAATCAAATCCGGCTTCGGTATCAACTTCTCCTCCGCTGTCCGTGCCTTGGGCAGATGATTCAGTATCAGATTCGTTACCATAAAGGAGAGAATCAGTGAAATAATTCTCATACCCTTTAAATGGTTGCTTATACGCGACCACCGTTCTAACCCTATTATCAGCGTCAACATATTTCAAACACTGATGGAGAGTTGAGGGAATTATAATATTACTATGGATCTAAGGCCGACCCAATAGTAAGTTATACGACGTCTCAGCATCAATCACATAACATGTGACTTCTGTCTTCAAATCTCCCATTTGACACTTTATCCGGATTTTACCTAAAGGTCTTGACCCGCTGGTATTGAACCCGTAGATAACAGTGCCTGTGGACGCCAACTTGCTAACTGGAATACCAAGGAAGTGCATCAAGCGAAGCGGCATAATACTCACAGCAGAACCCGGATCCACTTGGATTCGGTTAACTTTGCTGGAGCCGATGTACCCAATGAAGTATAGCGGTCGATCGTGGTTCGAATTCTTCGTTTGCATGTCCTCTTTGGTGAAGGTAATGCAAGGAAGGTTTTTGGTCGCTATGTTGCACTGCTGATTCAGTGGTTCTGGCTATTCAGGCACCGGCTTGATTTGAGTCAGAAACACCTCTGAATTGGCCAAAGCTTCTTGCAAGGCCTCCCTGGTTTCCTTGGACAACCGCAGCAGCTCATACAGCGTTATTCGTGCTGGAATATTGGCTAGTTGAGCTATTATATCGAAGACTTGCGGAGCCTTCGAGCTTTCCGGTTTGTCTTTTCCAATCGGGCGACTGAAACGAGACTGCTTCGGATTCTGCACCTCCTGGGGATTCTTCTCTTTCGGCTTATTCACCGGCTGTCGTCGAGCCTCTTCGCCCGGTGTAGGACTTGTAATCACCCCCATCTCCGTGAGAGTTTTGGCTGGTCCCCGTTTATTCACCCCCTGCTCACTAGGTGGTGGATAGTTGTAGTGATACTCATTTCCGCTTCGAGTCGCAAAAACTTCTTGTTCTTCTTCAGAGAGCGGGAAAGCTAGGATTCTTTCGTCATCTTCTCCTGGGATAGCAGAGACTCCGCAGCAAGACTTTCCTTTACCTTTGGATTTCTTCTTGGATGACGATCCGGCCCATTGTTCATCTTCAATCAGGTCGGGGTGAACCCAGAGGATTTCGCCGTTTGGGGCTGTATGTGGCACAAGCCCTTTTTGGCGCTGTCCATGTGGGTCATCATTCACCGTCTTCATTCCCACCTTGGTGA
>NC_033797.1:137023169-137078618 GCF_001876935.1 Asparagus officinalis
TGCTGCTGCTGCTGTTGCTGAGGTTGCAATTGAAAGGTTTGGTTAGCATCAACTGCATTAGCATGTGCCTTACCTTTCCCCCGTGGGACGAAATTCTGTTGCGGAGCATTATTCGCATGTTGGCCTCTCTCCTTCTTCTTTCTTCTTAGGAATCGCTCTGCTTGCTCTCCTCGGACCTTCAGATCCTTCCATGTCTTGGACGGCGCTGTCCCCATTGCTTCCAACACGTCCAGCGTGAGGTTGTTGTGGCAAGTCTGGAGGATGAATTCCTCGGTGATCGGGTCCCGACAGTTCATCGCCTTGTTCTGGAACCTCTTGACGAAGGTGTCCACCAATTCCCCGTCTTTCTGCTTCTCGTCCAGCAACGACCCGATGGATATCTCTGTGTCGTCGTCGAAGAAGTTGGCAAGGAACTTGGTCTCCATGTCGTCCCAGCTGTTCACACTACCTGGCTTGAGGCGGCGATATCAATCGAAGGCGGCTCCGCGAAGAGTGCCGACGAATGACCGCACCATCAGAGGCTCATTACCGGAGATAACTCCCAGGTGCGATTTGAAATAAATCAAATGTTGAGTGGGGGAACCCATCCCATTAAACGGCGTGAAGTTAATTAGATTAAACTTCGCCGGATATGGGATCGATTCCCACTCTCTTGGGTATGGACAGGGAATGCCCGTCTTTTTCATCTCTTGAGCAGAAATCAATGTATTGATTTTGCTCTCGAGATTTTTAATTTTCAGATTTTCATCTATGTTTTCACTAGCATTCTCGTTACCACCCCCTGCATTGACGGGAGGATTATTGGTATTACGAGCTTCATTCGTATCCTCGTCTTCCAGATTCACCGGGTTACGACGACTTGGCTCACCTTGCTGGTTCGTCAATGCCTGGATTTGCTGGTCATGCATTTCTCTCATGTTTTGCATGGCCATCTGTATTTCGAACCTGAAGGTTTCCTGTTGCTTAGCTAAGGCGTCTTCAAGCATTTTGGCCACTTGCTCCGCACTTATCATAAGTGATTCGCGGGGTTGCCCTTCGCTGGATACTGTATTGTCTGAGGCGACCGCGGAGCCAGCATCAGATTCTTCATCCTCTGAAGGGAGTCTTGTCTGAACCCTACCGTAGGTTGTTCGCTTGATAGTTCCGGACTGCAGACGGGTTCTAGGCCGGGATGCTTTCAGAATCGATTCGAGATTGTCCCGCGCCGATGTCCCTCTGCTGGTCATGTTGGTGGTGACACTCGGAAATTCTTCATCTTCAACCACCATTCTTCTTCATCGGAAACGCCTAGGCCTTGTTTTCGGCGTTTCAGTACTGAGCCTTTCGAAAACTAAAACTCGTTCGGGGACCGCCTTAATGCAGCTGCATTCAGACAATACTGCCCGAATAAGTTTGGAGCAGGGGCAATGAGTTTCCTGTTCTCAGGGACTCTTTTTCCTAGTTTTATTCGTACCCCCAGCACGATAGTACAACTCGTCTGTTTGACGATCGGAGTAACCTATCGTGTGTTGGCACGACTTCTCAGGTATAACATTATCGTCATCAGACGATAATGTTTCCTTCTGAGGGGGAACTGCCTTCTTCGGGCTTTCAAAAGTCACGCGCCTCGAAACATGCATTTTTGGGCGTGAGTTCTAAGCGGGCTCCTGGACTTCAATGCGCAAGTTGGTGCGCGTAGCATGTTGCGTCGTCCGGGGCTTTTTCATCGGGCCCAAACGATCTTGAACGGGAGCTTTGCCTCTCTCGTTGGGAATCGGACCGAGACGCTCCAAGACTGTCTTCTTCCTTTGGGACGATTCTGCATGATCTCCCGGAGAAGCTATTGGAATTATCGGCGATATGGGTTGTTTCGCCGGTGGTTAAACTTTGGTAGGAGGCTGCTTCGGCCTCCACACTTGGCGGGTTGGTGGCGGCTTCTTGGCCACTCTTCCTTTCTTCAATTCCTCGGCCTTCTACACGAGGATTTTTCCCTGTGCAAGCAATGCGCGGCGTTTGTGAATCTGCTCCTCGAGTGTCGAACGGTTCCGTTTGACCCGGATCCATTCGTTCGTCGGCCTTCGGTTGTTGAGGCTGTTTGCCTCTCCTATTCTTCAGATCCGCGTTGTAGCGGACCCCGTCCGTAGACTCCATCGCTTTGGCGAATTGCCGCGCAAGGCGTTGACGTCACCTCTGGCGGGCTCTCTTTGAGAGAGTCGCAACGCCCTCAACAGAAGAAGCGTTGACGAGAACAGGTTTGACCTCGTTGGAGGTCGGTGGAACTTCACCTGACGCAACTTTGGCGTCAGCTGGGGTGAGAGTGTCGTTGGTATTCTGGACTTCTTCAAACCAACGAGCCTTTCTCCTGGAGGAGAATTTCTTGGACTTGTGGGGGGAGGTAGATCCGGACAAGGACGAAAGGTATTCCTCGAACTTAGCTTGGTCGAATTCATACTCGACCTCCTCCTCGACCGGGATCGGAATCCGCGGCTGCGACGTGACGATCTCGGCAGCGAGATCGGTGGCTCCCACTGTGGTCGCCAGATTGTTCGCGGTGAAAATTGTAGCTTTCATTGAATTCATTGTCATCTTGAATAACAACTTTTTGAGTTACAAAAGATCCGGTCTTTTTTTTAGATCCGGTTACAACGAAATCAAAGAAAAAAAATAAAAATTACAACTTTCTCCTTTTGAACAAATCGCGAGCTCCTGTTTTGCGGTCGCTCGCTTTGTGTGGGTTCTTTGCCGACGCCGGGGTTAATCCGTGGACCACCGCGCGATCTAGATCCAGTCGGATCTATATGATTCGACGGGTATTATTTCACCAAGGAAATAATAGCCGGGGGGATTGGTTCACCAAGGAAACAATTGCCCAAATCTCGGGATCAAAGACCAAGCTTTGATCCGGAGTATGATCTCGTGTAGATCTCTCTCGACCTCCTGCCTTTTGTGACGTGGACGCTCGCCGAGAATCAGATCTGAATCTTCAAGTCCTCAAGTCTTCAAAACTCCGAGCTCGATCTTCAATTCGGCAGAGTTTCGGCTCTCAAAGTTCCAACCTTTTCAAATGAACAAAGGGGAGCCTATTTATAGGCTCTCNTGATTAGGCAGTAAATCCACTTCTGAGTCTGAGTCCGAAACTGATCTTGATTCGATCGTGATTCGTCCGAGTCCGCTCTTGTTTGAATGACTCGTTGATTCCCCGAACCGTTGGCTTGATTCCACGCTCGAATGGATGTATTCCGTTGCTTGCGTGCGGTTCGTCAACCTCGTCGCCTCGTTGGTTCGTCGGTTTGTGCCGAGCTATGCTAAGGGACCTATAAGCAATTTTATATGCCTACATGTACATATCAATAGCATATTGATGGAACAAACGACCTGCCGATGTTAATACTGTAGATTGTCGAGTGTCTCTTATCTGGAACTTGTAACAATAATATTCTCGACATGAGACGCTTCCCGCCTTTGGTGCTTTAACACCTACAAGTTTGCAGGTTAAGTTAATTTTTAATGTTTTAATATTATTAAACAATTTTAATTATGATTTACCTTCCCTTTCTCGTTTAAATATATCTTCTGCGGATGTAAAAGTTTGCTGAGTTACTTGAGATGTTGTATTTACTTGTTTGGACCGGCGAATATCATTTTTATCCCTTCTTTTAATATTTTGGTGCCATCCTACAGCTCCGCCTGGAAAGAGTAAAGGATACTGTAAAGGATCATAACAACCAAAATAGTGCCTAACTTGATGATTCTTGCCAGAGTGTGAATGGACAACTATTTCTCTCTCATACGGAACATTATCATTATTTCCCTCTACCCAGACAGCTGCAACCTGATCCACTGTTGGCGAGTTGTAAACACGTTGATCTACTGCAGCATCTCTATTTATAATGATCTTGAAGTCTTCAAGAGATGGAAAATCATTTAGTTTCCGCAGAAATTTTGCATATGGGTTTCCTTCAAATATATCCATCAATCTTTTAGTTGTAGTCGTACTCATGTTTGCATTATCTAATATTCCCATTCGATTTTGCAACTCATTCTCCGTATCGTAAAAGTAAAGTTGAAAGTAGGAAGGCTTATTTTCTTCTGTGGAATAAGAGGGGAGATTATGATATATTTGTCCTTGTGCTCTAAATGTAAAAATACCCTTTCTGTTTGATGCAAGTTCTCTATCAAACCTTGCCCCAAATGATGTGAATGAGAAAATGCTATTATACTTTCTGGTTTGTCTTCGAAACTCAATTGCCTCTTGGGTTTGTACCGTATAAAGGGCATATAACTCGTCATTAACATTCACATCTACTAGGTGGATTTCAACATTGTGACAACAGGATGTTGGTGGCTCATGTTCAAACTTTTTTGCTCCACAAAATGAACAAAACTTTGGAGTCCGTAGTTTATGTAATAAAGAACATACTGGTTCATGTGTAATTTGACCTAGAAAAAAATAATAGTTTTTAGTGTTAAATAAATTTAGATATATAAATTCATGTAATTATTTTAATAAATTATAAAATTAATATATGCAAACCTCCATGCTCATATTCTCGCTGTTGCGCTCCACAAAACAAATCAATCTTACGTTTTCCCTTGCTATTGGTACTACTGCCAGCAAAATCATTTCTTTTCCTCTTTATATTATTATCAATGACCTTCTGAATGTAAGTTCTCTTCTGATCAACATTCAACTGATTATATTTGGTGTTTCTACTCTCATGTATTAGAATGTGTTCTTCTGTTAAAAATAATTGAGAGAATAAGTATATTTTATTTGATGTTCAATAGTACTTTAGGTTTTTTTTTTAGAAATTTGGTACACTATACATGCATCAGTAATCACAAATATCTCATATGCTAAGGTTAATTTTTTTAAGTCATATAATAATAATAATAATTAATATTTAAGTGTAGAAGAAGATAAATACAAGGAAATAGAGTTATCATCACTATGAACAAAATAAAGAGAAAAGAGAAGAAAGTTGCTTAACTAACCTGAATCACCGACAACTTTAGAAATGTTTTTTAAAAAAACAACGCAAATCCAACCAAGTAGGATATCTGCATTAATATGAAAAAATGTTAAATAATTTAATCTACACGTAATGCATTAATATGAAAAAATGTTAAATAATTTAATCTACACGTAATAGTGTATTACAAAACATATATAATTACTCAGAGACAAAACATACATAATTATTCAGAGACAACATACATAAAAAAATTGTTACATTATTTACGTGAGAATTGCACAACAGGTTTTCACAACATACATAATTACTCAAGGAACAGGTTTTCTCAAGTAATGATTACAAAACATTTTAATATCTTTAATCTATTGGTTATGCAATTGATATTAGTTTGATCAAAACAGAATTGATATACCTAATACCTAATTTAGGAAAAAAATCACAACCGAAATCACAACAAAAAAAAAACTAAACTCTATCATTTGTGATTCTCCGATTCCAGAACCAAATCAAAGACAACCCATATCTTTCTCTTATCCGATTCCAAACCAAATCAAAGAAACGGCGATGTAATTAATTCATAGTTTCCAATCATCCAAGGGAACTACTATGAACGGATCAACTTAAAAAATAGAAACTATGGTTGCATAATTTTCAATCATCCAAGGGTTTGTTCTCCTCTCTAATTCTGAACCAAATCAGAATCAGATAAAAATAAACTATTAAATGCAATCTCGCTTTGCTTTGCATGTGCACTATTTGATATTAGATTGATGAAATCAGAATTGATATACCTAATTATAAAATAAATCAAAACAGGAATCACAAACTAAAAATCATCATCACAGATGAGGGAAATAACATTACAAGCCTCAATATCACATACTATTCCCGAAGTCATTATCTCCATCCAACAATTGGGCTATGTGAATAATGATGACAGAGCACTTCTAAAGGCCTTTCTCGTAAAGATATGGAAAATTCTTGCTATTTTGTTAAATAGTAATCATTTTATTTGATTTAGACATTTACTTGATATTACGCACTTGGAAAACAGGAAGAAAACATTACATAATATTGGGGAAGTGACTTACCGGATCTCCTCGTCTAAGTATATAGTACAGATATAGTGTGACGACTTTAATCAAACTAAAATATGACATGACACAAGTAAAATGAACAAGTATTTATTTTCATTTCGATACTCGCAGTCAAAAGTTTATCACCGCAGTAAAACATTACATAATATTGGGGAAGTGCCTTACCGGATCTCCTCGTCTAAGTAAGTGATTTCCAATTCACAGCGAGCGATATCAGGTGCCTTTATAGGTATATGTTCGAATATTATCGAAGCTCAAAGAGGTAAGTTATTTTTTCAGGACTTTACTCTGGCCTTATTATATCACAAAAAACATGATAATAAAAATAAAAATACAATAGATGTAAAAGAAGAAAATGATCTGTATTAATAACTACTGAGTGCTCAAATGTAAATATAATTAAATTACGAGGAAAATTATCACTCACCAGACAAAGAATTTTGAAGGTATCGAACTTGACAACCACCTGTGTTGGATTGAGAGGGGTGAGTTCAGCTGTTACCTGCAAGTGCAACCTTTGAATTTGAAGGAAAAACTCAGAGGAAATCACGCGTGATAAGAATTACTATTAATATTAAGTTATTTCTACCATTACAATTTAGACTATAAACTTAAAGATCCAAGAGGAATATGGAATATGACTAAATTGTAAAGGGGAATTGTTGGGTGTGTATACAGGAATAAGGAATATGGAAGTAAATAACTTACTGGAGAAGCGGAATCACTGGTAAGTCCAGGAATCACAATCACAAGGGGAGTTGAATCATCTTTAGAAATGACCCTGCCGAAGGGGGGAAAAACTTTTCTTTGTATGGACAGAAAGTCAAATGATATTAGCAATCATTACTGTAATGCGGGTAGCACTTATATTTTCCTTAGACACATTTATGAAACAATAACAATTTAAAATTGAAGAGATACAACAAAATTTCCTTCTCTTTGGTCCTTTCTTACTCTGCCCATTCAGGGGTATGTCGGAATTTGATTTTGATTATTACTGGCAAAAGTTTTACTTTTGTTTGTTGGCAAGCACATTTGTTTTCAGCTTTGTGCACTGTCCATTTGTTTTCAGCTTTGTACTCTAAGGACTTATCCATTACATCACATGTGAAGTTTCATCACCATTCTACTGCACCTAAATCCCAAGGGAATGATATTTAAGAAAATCCAACCATGTCAGAAATAGTGTATAGTTTTGTAAATTGTAACTAAGGCCTTGATTCTCCAAACTACAGTAGGTATAGTTCAAACAATTTAAGCAATATCTAGAACTACAGTAGGTACAGTTCAAACAATTTAAGCAAAATCTAGATGACTCGCCTCCTATGGAGCAGAGACACATACATGATTATGGTACACTGACATGGACGGAGACATAGGCCAGCACAAGTAACGATCAGAAAAAAAGGGAGAAAGAAGACCATGGTATAATGTAGCATCCAAATTCTGAGATTAGAACGTCACAGTCACATATTTAGACCTCTAGTCTTCACTAATTCATGGATTACAAACTGACATGAGAATCCATAAATTATACATGTTAGGAGGTGCAAGACTCGAGGAAATGATCTATAATAAGTTAGTCCATTTGTATCGGACATGTAATATAATTGTACACAACCATCATCACAGGCAACGGTTACCCGCTGCTCATTTTTTCCAATAAATGCAGTATGAGATTCATGTAAATCATAATCATCGTCAGTACAACCAGACTCACAATCACTGTAAAGATCATTTGCATCTCCACTGGCCATTTGATGTGAGTTAATTTTCTTAGAATGTGGTCAATCATCATGCGGTTCTACATTCATCGGCCAAATTGACACTCCAACTGAATCTAGAAGAGTCTACAAATAAAACAAATAAAGGGAACTCATAGTAAGTAGACAAAGTGTTGATCTCATTAAGAAAAATGTAGCAAAATGTGCTCAATGCTCAACAAACACTGACTTTGGGTTGCGTTAGACAATCCCAAAAATGCCAAAAAGAAAACAACACAATCATGCTTCAAATTTCAACAACGTACTCAATTTGGAAAGTTGCTTGCCCTTTTCACACTTACATAATAATTAGGTGCACTTTTGCCTAGATTAAGTATCTGTCATCTTCATTAAATATGGAAATATATAGAGACTCCTCTGGTTTATATTTTTCTTTGTATTATGAAATAAAAAACAATTGTATTGAAACAGGTGGAACTACTATTATTGTATTGAAATCCCAATAGAGAATTTTTGCTCATATTCGTCATAAGATACTAATGTAAACTGATGTAAATACAAATAACCAAACAGGAAGGGGGGAAAAACTTTTCTTTCTATGGACAGAAAGTCAAACGATATTAGCAATCATTAATGTAATGCAGGTAGCACTAATATTTTCCTTAGACACATTTATGAAACAATAGCAATTTAAAATTGAAGATGTAATGCAGGTAGCACTAATATTTTCCTTAGACACATTTATGAAACAATAGCAATTTAAAATTGAAGAGATACAACAAAATTTCCTTCTCTTTGGTCCTTTCTTCCTCTGCCCATTCAGGGGTATGTCAGAATTTGATTTTGATTATTACTGGCAAAAGTTTTACTTTTGTTTGTTGGCAAACACATTTGTTTTCAGCTTTGTGCACTGTCCATTTGTTTTCAGCTTTGAACAATCAGGAGTTATCCATTAAATCACATCAGCAATATCCAATATGCATGAGTTGCACTAAGATGAAGATACTCATATCATGACCTGGGCAGTACGTAGTTATCCTAATTAACAAGAACTGACTCATGACTGCAACCTTAACATTGTCTGAATTATTTGAAAAGGCTATAAATTATCACATTTATGCGTAAATTTTTCAATGTGTAATATAAAAAAAAACACATATTTCCCCACCTTCAGAGCTTTCATATCAAACACCATATCAAGAAATCAATTCCCAAACACATATAAGATACAAAAGAATTTATCAAACACCATATCAAGAAATCAATTCCCAAACAAATATAAGATACAAAAGAATTTATAACTTGAAAACAGAAGTAATTTAGGAAATAAATTACAACCAAAATCAAAATCTGAAAATTTAAAGAACTCAACTCAACTCAACTTACTTTCTAAAGTCGATCCAACTGCTGTTGTAATATGTAAAGCCTGGTCGTTTGAAACTGTAGGAAATCGAAAATTAGGGCAATTTTAAGAAGAAAATGAGAGGACTGAAGAACTAAAAGGGGATAGATAGAGTTAGGGTTTTGTATAAATAAAGGAGTGAAAATGAAGAAGAAATACCTTACTAAATCCCCAAATTCAGAAATCTTTGGAGATGAATGAGAAAATTCTGAAGAAATAGAAAGCTGTGCAGATTTCTGAAACGCTTTGGCTTCAACGGAGAAGAGTAACCAATGAATAATCCACATCTTTGCAAATTCCTGTAACGCTTCGGCTTCGTCGGAGAAGGGTAATCGATTATCTCTTCGGCTTCGGCGGAGAGGAAGGCGTAACGGAGGTGGAATTTTTCGATTCTGAGGAAATCGATTATCTCTTCGGCTTCGGCGGAGAGGAAGGCGTAACGGAGGTGGAATTTTTCGATTCTGAGGAAAAATTAAATGAAACGATTTTAAGGGAGAAATTGGGTATATTTAAGATGGTTGAAGGTTAATTTGGGTATAGGAAAGTTTTTCAGGAACTGGCTCTTTTAAAGGGTAGATAGATTTGCACTTATGATGAGCGTCTACGATCTTACGTGCCGCGTACTATTTATGGTGTAGCCAATTGTTTAGTTTGCAACATTTTTTTAGGAGAGATGAATAACTTAAATTTGGTAGGGGGGAAAACGATCAATTTATTGTGAGGAGAAATTGCGAACTCAAAAGGAAAAAAGTTTTAAAAATTAAAATTAATATCACCCCAACATAGACTATTTAATAGGGTAATTATTATGAAGCCCCCTTCAAGTTTGTTGGCGTTCTCTCCATAGCAGTATTTGTGCAAGCTCTCTAATATAATGAACCCATTGTAAACATTTAGAAAACTTTAGAGAATGAGACTCTCAAACTTTGACAACATTTTCATCATCTCCTTTTCTCCTTGAATTTTTAGGCATCCCGGGAGGCTGTTTCCATTGCAGTGGCTCACATGAATCCAGTCTTAGGCCTATGTGTTGTGCTCTGATACCACTTGTTGAGCGCTGCGGAAGCCAAACAACCAAACCAACGTACTATGAGAAATCAAATCAAATGAATGCTGAGATAAGACCAAACGAACTAAATCAATGCCACAAACACAAACAACCAATTTTAACATGGTTCAGCAAGTTGCCTACGTCCACGAGGCAAGAAGGGGATAGGCTTTTTCACTAATAAAGAAGAAGAGTACAAACTAAGATTACAAATCACTCAAACTCACCAATTAATCTCACCAACAAATCTCTAACTCTCTCCAAACAAAACTCTAACAAATAGCTCAGAAAATACATTTTTTCTCTGCTCCAAATATCCCCAATTTTTTTTCAATTCTCTCTTCCAATTGTTCCATATATATAGAAATCCTAAAACCAAAAGCATACTAGGAATTCTAAAACCAAAATCAAAACAGATTAGGAATCCTAATAACTTGTTACCAAAACAGATTTGGAATCCTGTTACCAAAACAGATTAGGAATCCCAATAACCTGTTACTAAAACAAATTAGAAACCTGCTATATATCCAATAATTCTCCACCTCGGTGAAGTTTTCCCAAAACTGAGCCGACACCAGTACCAACCAAACGTCTCACTTGTTACGTCCAGTACGAAGTGGAACAAATCCACGACAACGGACTCAATCCACAGCAAGTCGAGAACCCAAACGAGAATGCGAACAAACTCCAAATGTCGATATCAACTCACCAAACCGGCTGCATCATAAATGACTGCATACGTATCATCTTGCCCAAGGAATCAAGCCTTCACGTAGTTCACCCAAACAGCCTCCAAAGGCCCTCAATCAAATAGAAAAGTTTGCAACTCTTCACCAATATCACCAACGGATCTGCAACTGATAGCGCTCCCAATAACCCCAAACCAAAACAAATCAAACACCTCCACCTGAGGTGAACCAATGGCCGTATCCAAAACATGTCCACCAGCTGCACTCGAATCCAAAACCAACTCATCATCTGCATCCAAATCCAAATGATCTCCAAACTGTGTCACCTCAGCTAGAATCCCAAACGATGCAGTATGATCTAGAGTATATGGAGTAATCTATACCTAATGTGAAGTAGCATCACCCTCCACCCACTATGATATCCTAATGATCTGATTAACACTCTCCACCTGTCGAGAGTCAAATGTGACATACCTGCTCAGAACAAAATCAGAAGCTCCTAACTGATAATCAAACGAACCTCTGAATCCCAAACGTGCAATCGGATCAAATCTCACATCCTCGATGTGACCAAATACTGGGCAACCAAATATCCGACGTAATCCAAAATCTGAAGCAGCTTCACCAGATCTAAAATCTCTACACGTAGCAGTCGACAACCTATGACCAAGATGACCCAAATATGTCGAAGCTCCAAAATCAAAACCAATGCTTGACAACCAACACCAATCCCCCTCCAATAAGGAACGACCCATCAAAAACTATCATCTCATCTCGTCGCCCCAATGTCTCCACATCAATGAAGTGTCTCAAACTACCATGAGCTCGGCACAAATACAAGAAAGAACCCCTACCAAAGCTAGAATGACAGGTTACCTTTCTGCCAATACACTTCTTCTAATTGTTGTTGACTTCTAGGACTTCACACCAACGGGATCTGGTTGTAACCCACCAATGCCAAGAACAATCCCAACCTGCGGAAACCAAATATCGATTACCTCCCAATGATGCCTCCTTGGAAGGCCCCCAAATGCCTGACTGAACACCACCTAAAAGACCCCTCGATCGATGGATAGAAGTGCCAAACTCCACCTCGGTCTTCTTGCTCATACCAATATGCTCAAAGAACTTCAATCTGGAGATCAAAGCACTCCTCAACAAACCATGCACGACATAACCAATCAAATAACCCAGCCTCAACAAATGTCACAGCACAGTCTAGCCAAATCCAAAGAAGTCGTCAGCTCTCTATCAAACACCGTGCTCCTAATCAAATAATACAAATTATTCCTCCTGACTCTTTCATCACAATCATGGATCCCAATGTGAAATACAAATTATTCCTCCTGACGCCCTTCATCACAATCATGGACCCCAATGTAACCTTCAAATGTGAATTGACCAAGATCATCCTATAGCCTGCTGCCTCCAAAACTCTAAGTAAAATGATGTTCTTCTTCAACTGAGGAACGAACCTCACTCCAACCAACTCCCAAATCACTCCGTCACTCATCCTAATCCGAATGGTACCGATACCACCAATAAGACATTCATGATCATTACCCATGAGCACGACCTCCCCTCTTTCTAACTCCTAAAATCTGGAGAACTAATCCCTCCTAGGGAAAATATGGTAAGAAGCACCCGAATTCAACATCTACTTTGTAGAGTCGGCAACACAAACTGATGGTAGTGCAGATAACGAGTAACCCGAAGAATCCGAATCTGAATTATTACCACTAACCTTGACAACATTCACCTCTGAAGCTTGAATAGCTTTCCCCTTATTCTTCCCGGCTCGGTCAACCAACTTTGGGCATTCAGCTTTCCAATGTCCATCCTATTTACAAAAGGCACACTGATTCCTACGAACTCCAAGATGTGCCCCTCTAGACTATGACCTCCTACCACTGTTTAGACTCTTTTCTCTTGCGACCAATGCCCCTGCTACCGGCTTAACTGAAGTCTCCTTATCCTTCTTTCGAAACTGATAATTCACAAGTGCAGCGGTGACCTTACTATAAGAAAGAGATGTCTTCCCATTAATAAGAATAAGAACGAATATCTCATATTTCTCGTCAGGCAAGAAACTCAACAACAACAACGCCATGTCCTCATCTTCAATCATCACATCTATATTCGCCAAATCCGCAAGAAGCTTTGTGTAGTGGTTCATGTGATCACCAATGGAGATCCCCTTCTTCAATTGGAAGTAATAAAGTCTCTTCTTCAAATGCAAGCGGTTCTCTACACTTTTGGTCAAATACTTGCCCTCTAGGATTTCCTAAATCTTCTTAGCCGAAGTCTTATTGATCACATCATATTTTAAATCTTGAGTCAAACAAGATCTAACCGAAGTCTTATTGATCACATCATATTTTAAATCTTGAGTCAAACAAGATCTAATCACACCACATACCGTTCTATTCATTCACATCATATTTTAAATCTTGAGTCAAACAAGATCTAATCACACCACATACCGTTCTATTCATCTTTTTCCAAACCTTCTCCTCAATGTCGTCCGGTTTCCCATCCAACTCCAAAGTATCTTCCAAATTTTACGCATTGAGCGCATCCAAGACATCACATCTCCAAAAACCAAAATTATTTGTGTCATTAAACTTCTCCACATCTATCTTCATAGAGTGGATATTCAAACTTTGGACGGTCTTCACACCGGAAGTACCTTCCATAACTCCTTCTTTCCTGACCATCTTTCTCAAAGCACCAAAACAAATGCGAAACAAATGAAGAATAGATCCAAAACTGAAAAAGATAGAGTCTTTACCAAAAATATTTCACATTTATCACCAAACGAAGCCCTTGGTGAGCCTCCAAAACGACCTACTCCTCCAAATAGTCCAAGCGTAGCCCGAGCTCTGATACCACTTATTGTGCTCTGATACCACTTGTTGAGCGTTGCGGAAGCTAAACAACCAAACCAACGTGCTACGAGAAATCAAATCAAACGAATGTCGAGAGAATGCCAAACGAACCAAATTAATGCCACAAACACAAACAACCAATTTTAACGTGGTTCGGCAAGTTGCCTACGTCCACGAGGCAAGAAGGGGATAGGGTTTTTCACTAATAAAGAAAAAGAGTACAAACTGGGATTACAAATCACTCAAACTCACCAATTAATCTCACCAACAAATCTCTAATTCTTTCCAAACAAAACCCTAACTAATAGCTCAGAAAATACCTCTTTTCTCTGCTCCAAATATCCCTAATTTTCTTCTTAATTCTCTCTTCCAATTGTTCCATATATATAGAAATCCTAAAACGAAAAGCATACTAGGAATTCTAAAACCAAAATCAAAACATATTAGGAATCCTAATAACTTGTTACCAAAACAGATTTGTAATCATGTTACCAAAACAGATTAGGAATCCCAATAATCTGTTACTAAAACAAATTAGGAAACATATTAGAAACCTGCTATCCAACACTATGTCTATAATCTAGACTCGGATACGTACAACATCCCCTTATAAGCTCTCAAGTGTATGTCTTTGTGATATATTGGATCAATAAATTCTTCAGGTTTTATCTTCCTTGAAACAATAGCTGCGTAGGCGTGTTTACAAGGCATGCTCGAGAGTTGCCATAGCCTACATTCACATGTTTTATGTTCTAAATTTACTGAAAATTGCTCTGGTTTGTAGGAAACTTCAAACAATCCTATGCCACATCCCCTTGCATTGCAAAATTGTGCTTCCTTCTTAATGACGGTATTTGATTTCTCCTTTATTCTTGGGCAAACTTTCTCGCTGAACTTTTGTCTCATTTTCCTTTTTATCTCACAACCTTTTCGTTAGTTGCTTTCCAATCGTGTCAAGCATAGGCAAAATTGGTTTTTCTCTTGCTCTCAAGATCCAATTATTGAATGACTCACAACAAGAGTTGGTTAGAAGATCACACTTTGTTATCAAGATGAAACCACTCCTCAACTATAGTTTCTGACCAATAAGATGAAGATATTCCCAAACTTTTAAGTTTTCTTCTTGATATTCTCCATTGCAATTCTGGGGTGGTTGAAGCTGAAACTGCTGCCCACAATAGATCTTTGAACTCTTTTCTTTTCCATCCCTTGTCAATGCAATTTTTTGTGATGATGCCTTACACACACCATTTGTGCTCGATCAAGTAAAAATGACAGCATTCTAGACGGAAAATTCTGTCTATGTAGGTGTCAAAAATTACCTATAGGTCCCCGAACATAACTCGGGACAAAGAGAAAGTGATGAACGTCATTATCCAAGTCGAAGAGGATTATCCGAGTCAAAGAGGATTATCTGACGCCGACAAGCGCAAGAAGCGAAACGGCGAACCGAGTGGCCTGCGCGCTCAACAGTCAACTCGCGCGCGCCAATCAGCTCGCGCGCGTTGGTCAACACCCACGCGCTAATCAACACGCGCGTCGGTCAACACGCGAGCGCCAATCAATACGCGCGCGTCAATCAGCTCGCGTATGTCAATCAACGCGCGCCTAACAATCAGCTCGTGTGCGTCAATAAGCTCGTGCGCGTCGGTCAACACGCACACGTCACTCAGCTCGTGCAAGTCAACAAGACGATCAAATACGCAAAACGGTGGAAAATAAAAGTTCCGGAAAAATCATAAAAAAAACCAAACAGATCAGCAAAAAAAGCCAAACTTCTCGCGCCCCCCTGCGGGTCAGTAGGGTGTTTCGCGCCGTTTCAACATTCAGACGTATTTTTGACAGTTTTGAGCGATTTTCTCGGGATTTATCTGTTCCAGGGGTTTCCAACTGACTTGATATCATCCACAAACATGGTTAGGCCGTTATTAACTGAAGATATGGTCAAATCCATCATTCTTATCCGAAAACCCCCCAACCGAAGCCTATAAATACAGACCTAGGGGTTCATTTCACGGGGTGGACATCAAGAGGGCGAAACGCTGCCGAATTGGAGAGTGGAGCACGAATTTCAGGGGGAAAGTCAGATCCCGACGAACTTCAGCATAAAAAGGAAGGATTTCGAAGGATCTGAACCCGTGTTCCCCGTCCGTTCCTTGAGATTAGGCTTGGTCTTAATCTCGAGAAGAGCTACTGATTTCGCTTGGTCGATTTCAGAGCTTCAAACGAATACTTCCTTGGTGAAGTAGGAGCTCTGTCAATTTTCTATCAACCGGATCCGATCCGTAGGCAATCCACGGATATTGACGTCCCCGGCACAGGCAAAGATCACACGCAAGCAGCGAAGGATAAATGTCTGTTGCGCTATTTGACGAGAGTTGTAATTTTTTTCATTATATAAGTTGATCTTATAAAAAGATCTACTTTTCTGTTTATTTGAGTTTATTGTAATGACTGAAGTTGTAATAGATTCGGAGCAATGAGAACATTAACTTTTGACCCAAACAAGCTGGCAACCACAGTGAGAGTCGACAGCCTTTCTGCGAAGGCTGACGTGTCGTAACCTCGGATCCAGATCCCGATTAAAGAAAAGGTTGAGTACGAGTTCGACCAACAGAAGTATGAGGAGTATCTGTCATACTCCTCCTCCAGATCGTCCTCCACTCGTAAGCGTAGGAAGATCAACGCCCCCGTTGCTGCGATAGCTGTTCCTTCCAACGCCCCTCCGGCCTCTAATGAAGCCGAAGTTACAGATCTGAACTCCTCCTTAATTAGGGAGTTGAGTACTGAGAGCGTGCCAATCCTATCGAAGAGGGCACACCAAAGGCAACGCCAACAACTCGCGCGCCAACTTGCTAAAGCTTTGGAGCCGGTTGACGGGATTCACTACCAAACGGATCTAAAGTCCAGAAGGCGCCAACCGCCACAATAGCGAGCGAACAACCCCTCCTCCTCCAAATCATCAGCGAGTGAATGGATCCAAGTCAAAAGGACCCGTTCAACTCTTGAGGAGCGGATCCAAAAGCGCTGCGCATTGCTTGCACATGCAAGAATTCTTGTGCAAGAGGCTAAAATGTTGCAGAAGGAAGAAGTGGAAAAGAAGCCACCAAGACTGCACAAAACTTGGAGACCAAAATGATAATCATATTTTTATTACAATTTTATATCCTCATTATCTATTTTACATGAATAAATATACAATTAATAATTGTTGTTAGCTTAGTTTGCACATAAATGAATGAAAATATAAATAAATATTATTAAATGTAAAAACCCCTCAAAATCTCTCTTCTCTATTTTGTAGCATTTTAGAAGCCCGTGAAGCAAAAGCTTAAAAGAGGAAAATGCTTGAAGGCCAAAGAACAAAGCCCATCAAAAAAATACACCAAGAAAGCCAGCAAAACCCCATGGACCGGTGGTTGCTGCAGATGATCTTTTTCGGTTTTTGAAAATAATGAAGCTCCATTTTGAAAAGCAAAGGAACCGGACTTGGCTTGATTTGGATGGAGAAAAATCAAATGGGCCGGATTTGTTTCTTTGCTGGAGATTGGAATTCAATTTAAAGTGGACCGGACTTGAATTGATTTGGAAAACCAAAGCCCATAAAAAAAATACACCAAGACCAGCTGCTGGAGATTTGAAGTTGAAAATCATTTCAGTGGGCCGGAGTTCAAAATCTTCATGGGCCGGACTTCCAAAATATTGGTTGTTGCTCTTCTTGTTTTTGTTTTGGAAAATCAAGACCGGACCTGAAACTTACATTTGAAAATCATTTTGGGGCCGGACATGCTATTGCTGGAGACTTGATTTGCTGCATTTTTAATATTCATGATGGACCGGACTTGGCTAAATTAGGAGTTGAAAATCAATTTAATGGAGAATTGGGCCGGACTTTGGACTGCTGCAGGGATTGGATTTTCATTTTTCTTTTGAAAATCAAATGAATCATATGGGCCTCCTATGGTTGGGCTAGAGAAGAACAAAAAGCAAATTCAAAGATGGAGATTGTTGCTTGGGGCTCAAGACAAATCCAATGGCTCATATTTATTTATGATTACTATAAATAGGGGTAGAGAGTGAGGGGTTAAGAGGGTGAAAATTTTTGTAACTCCTTTTGGAGAGGAGGGCTACTCTTAATTGAGAAGGCCTTCCAAAATTGTAACTTTTTGTTGCAATTAATAATAATAATTTTTTTACCACTTTAAATTTTTCTCTTCTTCTCTTTGTTGGATGATGAAGATGAAGATGAAGATGAAGAATTATTTGAAGGTTTGCATTTCTCTTTTATTTTCTTTTTATTGCTTATTAGTGTAGATTTATTTCTATGCTTGTAGTTTAGATTTTATTTTCTTGTTAAATAGCCAAGAGGCTAGAACCCTCTTAAGCTTAGATTTATTTCATGCTTATAGAATAGATTTATTTTCTTACATTTAATTCTTGTAATTTTATTTTGTAGTTTAGATTTTGCAATTTATTTTGTAGTTAGATTTTAATTTCTTATACTATTCACCTTGAGGCTAGAACCCTCTTGGGTTTAGTTTTTCTTTTTGTTTATTTTTATTTTGTTTGATTCGCCTTTAGGCTAGAACCCTCTAGGGAATCACCTTTTTCTAAGAAGTGGGTTCAATTGTAGATTACCCATATCTATAATTAAATCCACCATCTTTAATTTCTTGTATTTTCTTTTATTCTAGAATTTTGTTCTTCATTCTTGATTTTTTATTTGTTTCTTGATTTTATTCATTTTTTTTCTTCTCACCTTATTGATCATACTCATTTTTTTTAAATCCACTATCACTTACACTTTGCACCTATTTACACACCATTTTCACTTTCTCAATCTCTTCACAATCACATTCACTTATCACTCCTACTTGTCACGCACACAACATAAGAATCGATTTCATATTTTCTCCTACAAAACACCTTCCTCGTGGGATCGATATCTTAAATACTATAACTTGACACGGTTGTGCACTTGCAACCTTTTTGGTACATGTTTATGCCGCATCAAGTTTTTGGCGCCGTTGCCGGGGAAGGTGCTTAAGTAGGTTTTAATTATTTTGGTTCTTTAACTTGTGTGTTTATTGTGAAAGAACTACTTGGAGATTAAAGATCAAGAATTGGCTGGTCATCCAAATCTGACCCTCCAAGCCGTGGGTCACCCAAATCCGACCCTCTAAGCCGCGGGTCACCCAGATCCGACCCTCCAGCCCACGGGTTACCCAGATCCGACCCTCCTGCCCACGGGTCACCCGGATTCGACCCTCTAACCCGCAGGTCACTCAAGTCTGACTCGTGCCAGAGTCAAGATAGAAGATGTTCTGCACCTGTTTTGTCGAGCCCTTCGAGTTCCGCACCTTCGGTGGAGCACCGCAATAGCGTGGATCTGTCCCGATTCAAGATAAGGATGGAGATCGCCTGGGTCCTTTGCACGAGGATCGAATCAAAGTTCCGATCAAAGAACGATTAGGTCCGGTGACTGAACCCCAAGCAACTGCTCGAGCTGGGGGTCGCACCAACTCTCGCAACAAGTTAGAGCCTCTCTATAATGGGAAAACTCCTGTAACTGACCACCTCGGACTGCGAGTCATTGTCCAAGAGCCCGTTAAGGTCCAACGCTCACGAAAGCATGGCTCCAAATGTGTGATTCTTGAAGATGCTAATAAACGTTATATCCCCAGAAGGAAACGTATTCGTCTGACGATGATAACGTTATACCTAGGAAGTTGTGCCAGCACATGATAGGTTGCTTCGGTGATCATGCCGATGAGTTGTACTATCGGGCTAGGGGTACGAATAAATCTCGAAAGAGAAGTACCCGGCAGATGGGCTTTCATTATCCTTGTGCCAAGCTTATCAGGGCAGTATTATCAGTGTGTAGCTACCCTAAGACCGCTCCACAGAGGGTCTCGATATTCGAGAGAATCTCCAACAGAAAGGCTAAGTCCAAACTAAAGCATCTCCGTAAGAATCGATCGGCTGTTCATGGTGACGAACATCCAGAAGTTACAATTAACATGGCTGATAAGGGAAAGTCGATTCGACCTTCTAGTTCTGACCCTCTCGTATCGCATCGTCTGACTCAGCTACACGCAGGGACCACTAGATGTAGGGACTACCAGAGAATACAGAGAGGGTTATCCTCGGATGATAAAGTATCAGATGCTAACTCGACAATCACTTCTGATAATACAGTATCCAGTCCAGGACAATCCCGCGAAGTGTTTATGATTAACACCGAGGAAGTAGCCAAAATGGTTGAGGATGCTCTAGCCAAGCAGAAGCAAGCATTCAAAATCGAAATGGAAATGGTTATGCAGGAGATGAGACAAATGCATGATCAACAGATCTGAGCCTTGTCGAATCAGATAGGTGAATCCAGTCGTCACAACAATGTTAGCCAGGCAGTTAGCGATTCAGATGAGGATGAACACCTTAATACCGATAACCCTCCCGTTGACCAGAACACTAGGGGTGGTCCTACTAAAAACAACGACGATGGGGGTGGTCTCACTGAAAACGACAGTACTGGGGGTGACCCCGTTATTCCTCTTAAGAATCGTCCAAGGCCCGATACGAGCGATGATGAGAAAATGAAAGATCTTAAGAGCAAAATCAACGCTCTAATGTCTGCTCGAGAGGTGAAAAGAACCGGCATTCCATGTCCTTATCCAAAGAGCAAAATCAACGCTCTAATGTCTGCTCGAGAGGTGAAAAGAACCGGCATTCCATGTCCTTATCCAAGAGAGTGGGATTCAATAGCATACCCGATGAAGTTCAACCTGATTAACTTCACGCCGTTTGACGGGAAGGGTTCCCCCACTCAGCATTTGATCTACTTCAAGTCCTACTTGGGTATGATCTCCGACAATGAAGCCTTGATGGTTTGGTCATTCGTTGGCATCCTTCGCGGGCCCGCCTTCGATTGGTACCATCGTCTCAAGTCTGGGAGCATCAACAGCTGGGACGACCTGGAGAACCTGTTTCTCACTCACTTCTTTGAGATGATGTCGAGGTGTCAATCAGGACACTCTTCGATGAGAAATAAGAAGACAATGAGACAGTCGACGAATTTGTCAAGCGCTTTCGGAATAAGGTGATGAACTGCCGAGATCCGATCACGGAGGACTTCATCCTCCAAACCTGTTACAATAACCTCTCTTTGGATGTGTTAGAAGTTATGGAAGTAGCACCGTCCAACACCTGGAAAGTGTTGAAGATGCGCGGAGAGCAGGCCGAACGTTTCCTCCGAAGGAAGAAGGCCGAAAGGAGCCAACCGACGGCTAATCCTCCGAACTCGAACTTCGCCTCCCGTGGTAAGAGCAAGACACCTGCAGCAGTTGTTGACGTTAATCAAACATCGCAACAACAACTCCGAAGACAACAAAAGACTTTGGATCCGAGACTCCAAAAAGAGTACTCCTTCAAGGACTAAGATGTTCCAACCATTTTTGAGTCCCTCCTTGAAAATGACAAGATCAAGCTACCACCTATCGTAGATCAGGAGGAAGCTGACAATACTACGGATCCAAAGTACTGTGCGTACCACAGGAGGATCCTTCATCCTACCAAGGCTTGCTTCACTCTCAAGAATAGTATCCAAACCTTAGTTGAAGCCGGCGTCATAATGCTCAATTAAGTCGAATGAATACTCCAACAAGTATATGAGTCTAAACTATTTCCTTTCTTTCACGGAAAGTTCTTGGAGAATGCCAGGCCTGGTATTCTTAAGGATAACCCGGTCATCCAACTAAGTACAATGTTAGACTCGGTTTCGCAAAGGAAGCTGGGGGTGGATGGTTCATGTAATGGGAAGTTCCCGGAAGAATGATACATGTAATTTTCTTAGGGATAACCCGATCATTACGAACAAAGTAATACACACTAAACTCCCACTGTGATTTTCGAACACTCTTTTGCTGACACGAGATTCGATCACTTCGTTGGATCAATCTTCCCTCATAAAACTCCCATTGGTGTTTGATGACTCACAGTCTTCCACCACAAAATCCCCCACCGATCAGACTAATTGACGATGGGACCACCAAAATTCCTTTCGGTTGAATCCACTCAAACTTCTATGCGTTTATGCACTCAACATTCCCATTATTAAATTCTGAACATAGTACTTGGAATTTCAACATCTTGATCATTGACGACTGTCAAACCCCTCCGTGTTAAGTACTTGTCACTTAACACTAGGAATCCCCTTTGAATGATTTGTACGAATCAACACTCCCACTATAATTTGTACTCCCACTCTCACTGTCTGTTTGGTCAAACCTTCCTATAGTTAGGACCAAGATCAAAATCCCCTCTCGATTCCTTCAATGAACGAGAGGTCCACAAATCGAGTGATCAAACCTATAAAAGTTAGGGTCATCTCACACTCCTACTTTCACTCGGTCAAACCTTCCTACAGTTAGGACCACAACCAAAATCTCCTCTTGATTCCTTCCATGAATGAGAGGTCCACTTTTAAATTAAGTGATCAAACCTTCCTCCAGTTAGGATCACCTCAAACTCCCGTTTGGTCAAACCTTCCTACAGTTAGGGTCAAAACCATAATTCACTATCGATAAATGAGAAACCTACTTTTAGTTCGATAATCAAACCTTCTGACAGTTAGGATTATCCGAATCGTTTCGATTCTCGGAGTGGAGATCTTACTCTTAGTTTCACTCTTCAGATTCTCGAGGTAGAGATCCCACTTCGAGTCTCCTTTTTAACTGGAGATAGAATATAAAATTCTTCATCTTTGGTTTTGGGAGATAGAATGTAAAATTCTTCCTCTCCCATTTCGGGTTCGTCTTTGCCCCAAGAGAAGACACCATCCTTCAACTCCATAATCCGTGCCTTTCACGCACGGAGAATTTTATCCCGAAGCCTAAGTAGGGATAAGTCAATGCCTAACACGTATTGCCGGTTTAGTCTTTTACCGATTAAAGAAGACACCAGAATACCAGTCTGGGGTATTTTATCCTGAAGCCAAAATAGGGATACGTCAGTGCTTAACCCGCGCTGCTGGGTGGTTCGTTCCAGTGAAAACGACCGACCGAGTCTACGTATTCAGCATCGTAGCAATAAAAATCCATGTTTTTTATGTATGGGGAATTTTATCCCGAAGCCTGAGTAGGGATTAATCAGCGCCTAACACGCGTTGCCGGTTTAGTCTTTTACCGATTGAAGAAGACACCAGAATCCAAGTCTGGGGACTTTTATCCCAAAACCTAAGTAGGGATAAGTCAGCGCCTAACACACATTGCCGGGTAGTTTATTCCCGTAAGTAAGACGAAGTCTACATATTCAATATCGTAGCACTAAGAGAGTTAACTCTCTTAGCATAACGTCACATGTGGAATGGACTTAAACAATCCGCATGCAAGCCCGATTCAAACGGTAATCGGTAAAGGCACGTCAAATCCGTTGATGGCTGAGGATTTGCCAAAAACCCTAAAGTCTGCGCCTAACACGCGTTGCCGTTTAGTCTTTTCACGTAAGAAAGACGAAGTCTACGTATTCAATACGTAGCACTAAAAGAGTTAACTCTTTTAGCACAACATTACGTGCAAGACAGATTTAAACAATCTGTATGCTAGCCCGACTCAAACGGTAGTCGGTAAAGGCTCATCAAACTCGTTGATGGCTGAGGATTTGTAAAAAATCCTATAAATGTGAGAGTCATTGACGTACCAGCCCCATTAGTTGGTCTCATGACTTGAGCATCCAACAACTTCAGGATAAGATCCACACATGCAGATGAATCAACTTTAATAGTTGGTCCTGCAGTCCAACATTTGGGACCGCCACGCTCTAATGCCTTAAGAGCTTAAACTGTGTAGACTCCAGCAAATGTACGAGTATAAACTGTGTTAACGTCGGTCAACGGGTTGCGATGAAAGGTGTTGATCGATACAAAACCCTAAGGCCAACGCCGATCAACGCGTAGCCCTAGGTCAACGCCGGTCAACGCGTTGTGACGAAGATAATCAGTTCAAAGTCAACTCAAATGACACGAGCCAAAACTAACTCATTAATTTTGATTTAAGATTTCGACAACGGTCAGACGATAAACCCAGCGCCAGAAAAACTTCATCTATTCAACAAAACACTGAATAGGCTGAAGGCTGAAGGCTGAAGAAGTCAAGAATTGAAACAATCTACATGTTCTTCTACGCAATCTCCTCGATAAAATACTGAAGATGTTGAAGACAGGGCCTATCTTATCCAAAGCATTCCAGACTCCTCTATAAAAGAACGAGTCTGAAATACTTTGGAAGGGGTATCTGTAGGCATCAAAAATTACCTATAGGTTCCCGAACACAGCTCGGGACAAAGAGAAAGCGATGAACGTCATTATCCAAGTCGAAGAGGATTATACGAGTCAAAGAGGATTATCTGACGCCGACAAGCACAAGAAGCGAAACGACGAACCGAGTGGCCTGCGCGCTCAACAGTCAACTCGCGTGCGCCAATCAGCTCGCGGGCGTTGGTCAACACACGCGCACCAATCAACACGTGCATCAGTCAACACGCGCGCCAATTAATACGTGCGCGTTAATCAGCTCGCGCACGTCAATCAACGCGTGCCCAACAATCAGCTCGCGCGCGTCAATAAGCTCGTGCGCGCCGGTCAACACGCGCACGTCACTCAGTTCGTGCAAGTCAACAAGATGATCAAATACTCAAAAAGGTGGAAAATACAAGTCCCGAAAAAGTCAAAAAAAAAACATTAAATAGTTCAGCAAAAAAAACCAAACTTCCTGCGCCCGCGCGGGTCGGACGAATCCGACCTGCACCCGCGCGGGTGGGATTCAACCGACCCGCACCCACGCAGGTTGGATTCAACTGACCCACGCCCATGTGGGTCAGACGAATCCGACCCCCCCCCACGGGTTAGCAGGGTGTTTCGCGCCGTTTCGACCTCTGGACGCGTTTTCGACGGTTTTGAGCGGTTTTCTTAGGATTTATCTGTTCCAAGGGTTCCCAACTGACTTGATACCATCCACAAACATGGTTAGGCCGTTATTAACTGAAGATATGGCCAAATCCATCATTCTTATCCGAAAATCCCCCAACCGAAGCCTATAAATACAGGCCTAGGGGTTCATTTCACGGGGCGGACATCAAGAGGACGAAACGCTGTTGAATTGGAGAGTGGAGCACGAATTTCAGGGGGCAAGTCAGATCCCGATGAACTTCAGCAAAAAGAGGAAGGCTTTCGAAGGATCTGAACCCGTGTTCCCCCGTCCGTTCTTTGAGATTAAGCTTGGTCTTAATCTCGAGAAGAGCTACTGATTTCGCTTGGTCGATTTCAGAGCTTCAAGCGAATACTTTCTTGGTGAAGTAGGAGCTCTGTCAATTTTCTGTCAACCGGATCCGATCCGTAGGCGATCCACGGATATTGACGTCCCCGGTACAGACAAAGATCCCACGCAAGCAGCGGAGGATAAACGTCCGTTGCGCTGTTTGACGAGAGTTGTAATTTTTTTTCATTGTATAAGTCGATCTTATAAAAAGATCTACTTTTCTGTTTATTTGAGTTTATTGTAACGACTGAAGTTGTAATAGATTCGGAGCAATGAGAACATTAACTTTTGACCCAAACAGTCTAGGATAGGGTAATATCCATCTAGAAAGGGAATCCCAGACGGAATTCCATCTGGGATACTCGTCTAATTTGTTTCTTGTCTAGGATACGGTATCCTAGACGAAAAATCCGTGTCTAGGATACGGTATCCTAGACGAAAAATCCGTCTAGGATGTATCCTAGATGGACCTTACTAGATGGAAAAATTTTTCGTCTAGAATACATCATAGACAAAAAAATTTCAATCTGGGATGTATCCCAGACGGAAAATTTCCGTCTAAAATGTATCACAGACGGAAAATTTCAGTCTGGGATACATTCCAGACGAAAATCCGTCTGGGATACGTCTGGGATGCAACGGAAATCCGTCTGGAATGTATCCTAGACGAAAAAATTTCATCTGGGATGCTGTAAAGTATCCAAAACGTAATAGCATCCCAGACAGAAATTTTCCGTCCGGGATGTTGTAAATCCGTCTGGGATGCTCTTATTTTGAATACTTGCAGTTTTTAAATTTCCTATTGCATAAACTGTAGGCGTCTAAAAATGCCTATAGGTATCCATGCACAGCTCGAGACAGAGAGAAGGTGATGAACGCCATGTAGGCGTCTAAAAATGCCTATAGGTATCCATGCACAGCTCGAGACAGAGAGAAGGTGATGAACGCCACTATCTAAGTCTAAGAGGATTATCCGACACCGATGAACACATGAAGCGAAACGGCGAACCGAATAGTCTATACACTCATCGGCCACCTCCAAGTGGCCCGTGTACTCACCAGCCACCAAATCGGCGAACCAAGTGGCCTGCGTGCTAATCGGCCACCTCCAAGTGGCCCGTGTACTCATCAGCCATCAAATCGGAGAACCAAGTGGCCTGCGTGCTAATCGGCCACCTCCAAGTGGCCCGTGTACTCACCAGTCACCAAATCGGTGAACCAAGTGGCCCGTACACTCATCGGCCACCGTCAAACTATCAATGCGTTCGCGAAACGAATCGGGAAAGCGTACAAGTCAACGAAACGACGAAATACACGTAACGACGGGATAAGTCAAAACCCGGAAAACAGATAAAGCCCCTGGCAACCGAATCGCACCAAAGCGACTCGGTCAGACCAGTGGCTCGGCCACGGGCCGAGCCCGAGCCACGGGTGACTGTTCGGCCAAAATTTGGTTTTTTGGTTCTTTTATGGATTCTTTCGGGATTTAGGGTTCCAACTGCTCTGATATTATTGTTAGACAGTTGTTAACTGAAGATAGAGGGAATCCCTGGTTTTGATCCAAGAAAACCGCTAACCAAGCCTATAAATAGGGGCTCAGGTGTTCATTTTTCGAGGAGGAGATCAAGAGGGCGAGGTGCTGCCGGTTTCTCGAGTGCATAATAGCCACGAATTTCAGAGAGGGTTAGCAGATCTTGGCGATCTCCTGCGCATAAAGAGTGGAGTTCGAGAGATCTGAGACTCGTCCCCTATTCCTCCGGATTTAAGCGTGGTCTTAAATCCCGAGAAGAGCCGTGATTTTGCTTAGTCAAAATCGCCGCTACTGTAATTACTTCCTTCGTGAAGTGAGAGCATTGATTATCCAACTTCTGCTAACCGGATCTGATCCGCGGCGGTCCACGGATATTAACGTCCCCGGCACAGGCAAAGATCCCACGCAAGCAGCGGGTGATAAACGTCCGTTGCGCTGTTTGACAAGAGTCGTATCTTTTGTATTTTCATTGTATAGGGAGATCTTATAAAAAGATCAACTTTTTTTATTTGAGTTTATTGTAAACGATTAAAGTTGTAATAGATTCAATCACAATGAAAACAGCGATTTTTGACCCCAAACATAAACCTGTAAATCTAATCAAATATGTAAATCCAGCTTACAAAACAACAAACCAAAATCTCAATAAACAATCAACAATCAAAATTGAATATACCAGTCCAAATAACATACTATATTGCTCAAATCAACAATTGTTAGCATGTGTATCATGTCTTTTCATACACACATACCACTTCACAGTTAAAACACATCAAACCCATGTTTTTCATACATATCATGTCTCTCTTACATATAAATAAGAATTGTTAGAATAAACGCACTGGTACAAGCTAAACCAAGGGGAACAACAATTCTATAAGGCCATTGGAGCTAGTCTGAGACAGTTGAATTCACGGTATCCTGCGAAATAAAGAAGATCATTTAGAATGATATTATTAGCATAGGACACATACCACATACTACGAACAACTGCAAAAAATTAAAAGGTGCATGAAATATTATGTGTCTCAATTCACATAGCTAGAAATATGTACCAAAATATTTTAGATAAGGTTAGCAGGGTATGTCACAATTCACCATTGTCTGTGTACACTTATATAGTGTACCAAAATAACCCACATAAACATGTAAAGCAACATGAAATCTATATTGTAATCAGTTCCTTCAAGTGTACCTAAATATTAACAACTATAGTCCAAAACAAAACCCAAAATGAGTATCCTAACATGTGTGGGTTGTTCAATGATATGCTTAGCTAGTGGAGCAGGTAGGGTCTGTTGAAGGTTTTAACCAACTAATTAACGAAAAGAATTGCAATTATGTTTGATGTGAGCGTCGGCGCACAATTAAATAGACAAGTACCATGCACCCGCATCTGTTGTCATACAAGTGATCGAATAAGTGATAAACAACTTATATTTTCATATTCTATTGTGATGAGAGTCATAAACCAATATTTTTGTATTCTAACTTCTTTTCGAGCATAAACATTCTAACTCATATATATACCATTATGGTTTATTTTCCTAGTATAACTAATATCATCTTCCAGTTAGAGTTGGAGAAAAGTAACACACTGTGTTTTTTTCGAGCATAAACATTCTAACTCATGTGTTGTTAGAATCAAATGCATCCAATAGAGCTACTCTATAAACACAAATTAAAGTAAGTTACAACAAATCAAATGCATCGTCATGTGAGAGCTTCACTTTGAGCTCTAGCTACGCCACGCAACAAAATCTTGAAGCAAGACAGCATCCAATTAACAAAGCATTTATCTAACCACAAGTGCTACGTACTGCCAATTTACCAGGGTTGAAAAGACTTATCCAATTAACAAAGCATTCATGTCAAATAGGACAGCTAGTCATCACAAAAATCTCATGCAAATCGGATGCGTTCACGAAGAACTACTCAAGATTCGATGTGTACGTTCAGAGCGAGGCCTGGAACATTTGTCCCCAGGCTCACACCCTTGAAATAGGCATAATGTTTTCACTAAATAAAAAGGGGAGAAGGTGTAAGAGAAAAGCTACCATTTTTCAATGCACAATATATAACATAAGTGTAAACCCACAGTGATCCTTGCCAATTTTTGTAATGTGTTCTGGTTTTTTAATGTCTAGAGTTTGCAATATGTAAATTGAAACATCCAAATCACTTCATGATATTAATATTCATACACCATGTCCAACCAACACTAGTAAGAAGGGCTATTTTTATGAATGTATCGTATCAGGCATAAGCATTCAATTCATATGGTTTGGTTCTCCCACATGCATGCGCGCACAATCACATTTGTCACTGTATAGTAAATTAACTAATGTAAAATTAGTATGGCCTAAAGAATGAGGCAAATGCAGACACATTGTTAATATGTAAACTTGAATATATTTACTTGTGTTTAGTTATTTAGATGTTTGGTACAGAAACAAAGTAAATTGCCAAATAATGTAACTTTATGACCAAATTGACTAATCCCATTTGTTCTGTGTTAAACCTACTAATGGTCTCTTATGTATGTAAATGGCATAGACAAATTCAAGCACTAAAATAACTTCCTAAAAGTAAAGTATCAATAAGCCAGTCCAACACTATATTATGAGAATCAACACTAGTAAAGTATCCTAAACATGGGAAGTGGTCCCATTGCCCGTAGGAAAAAAAACTATTAATTGTAAGTGGGTGTATAAGAGAAAGGAAGATCCTTCAGAGCTCAATGGTACAAGGTACAAAACGAGACTAGTGGCTAAAAGGTTTGCACAAAGAGAGGGTGTTGATTACAATGAGATATTTTCTCCGGTGATGAAACACGTTTCTATTCGGGTGCTATTGAGTATTGTTACTCATGGTGATCTTGAGCTGGAACAACTCGATGTAAAGACGACCTTCTTGCACGGAGACTTGGATGGAGAGATCTATATGCATCAACCTGAGGGTTACAAGGTTGAGGATAAGGAGCATCATGTATGTCACTTGAGGAAATTACTATATGGATTGAAGCAATCTCCTCGGCAGTGGTTACAAGGTTGAGGATAAGGAGCATCATGTAAGTCATCCCTGCGTCCCAATTTTGGAAAAGCAGGCGACCCCCGCGTTTCCAAGCTATAATAAGCCAAACGCGAGTGACCCTCACGTTCTGGGTGTTCAGCCAACACCCAACCCCGCGTCTCCAAGCTATAACAAACCAAACGCGAGCGACCCTCGCGTTCATTGGTGTTCAGCCAACACCCAACCTCGCGTCTCAATTCTAAGAGGCGACGTTGGGTTCTGAACACTAGACTGGGCGTTTGACTCGTTCGAATACGAGCCGAACGATTTCAGAACTGTTTCCCCACGATCTGAGGAAATCGCGCCCACTTAGGAGCGGATTTAGAGGGCAGTTACAACCTCTTATCCACCTATAAAAACTCAACAAACTCAACTGAGTGAAGGGCTGGCTTTTTGGTACGAAGAAGCAGCAAATTAGATCTTCAGGATCTCAACTGCACAGAGAGGCGTGAGAGAGGCAAAAATCCTTGGAGATAGGATTTTTGAATCAAGTCCAGAAGATCAAAACCGAAGAGATTCTGCAACAACAGAATATCTACTTGGTCATTAACCCAATTTTCGGTTCTAACAACTCTATTCACAGAGTTCTAACCCGTTCAGAGTTCTTAAACTCGTACAAGAGTTACTCATAAAACTTTTCCACAGAAGTTCACCGTTCCCACGAGATAAAAGACGGTCGGATCGTCAACGGAGAGCAAATTTGACGCGAACAATCGAAGGAGGCACTCCATCGCTACCTTGAAGAACCCAGTTTTAAACAAAGAATAGAACCAAATTCGTTCTCTTCTCTTTTGTAATCGAATTGTAATCGGAATCAAAGAAATACAAGTCAATTTTCTTTTGTTCTTTTAATTGTAATTTTTCCAACATACAACCCCCTCCCGTGGACGTATGAAAGTTTGTCGAACCACGTAAATCTCGTGTCTTAACTGTGAGTTAGTGTTGCTTATAGGTTCCCTCGACAAGTCAGTCCTAGAACTGATGAGAGGTTGAGCTGGAACAAGAGTTGGCTATTGCTTGTAGGTTCTCTCGACATTCAGTCCTAGAACTGCTGAGAGGAAAAGTGTATATCTCACTTTGTTGAGATATTTCACTTCTGTTCTTGTTTCCTTTGTGAAATGGGAATATAGAGGTTGACTTGAGGTTTTGTGAAAACAAAAGCCAGAGCTTTCTCTCGGGAGATATCGCTTCCGCGGCGTGAGGGCATGACTCTACACCCAACAATTAACTTCAGAGATAGTAACAGTAAGATGAAGCAAATTTATTAAACTGGATTGTAGCTTATGTCTTATTTCTTGCGATTTGATTTTTAGCAAAGAGAGCTTGAGCTGCAGGTCAGTTACAGGCTGAAGAAGTGGCAAAAGGCAGAGAGCAGGATAAATAACTCTTAGAAGTATAAAATTAAAGAACCCAAAACATTTGTTTCTACATCCAATTAAGCGCGGCTAGATCACATGCGTTTCATAAAATTAATTTATGGCCATTGATGCCCTCCTGAAGATTATGTACAACAGTACGTACAGGCTTAGCAAAAAAACCCAGCACAACAATCGGATGCTTCTGCTGCTGTGATAAAATTGGGATGAAAGGTCATTTTCTTATTATTCACAGAGTGTTCAATATATAGCGTACAAACCTGTAATCACAGGCTAATAATCAGGGAAAACAATATACTATATATATATTATTTCCTAACATATATTCTTTCCTAACATCCATATAAAATATATACTATATATATATATTATTTCCTAACATATATTCTTTCCTAACATCCATATAAAATATATACTATATATATATATATTATTTCCTAACATATATTCTTTCCTAACACCTTCCCTCAAGTTGGAGCATGAAGGTCACAAATGCCCAACTTGCTGAGTAGAAACTGAAACTGCTGCTTCCCAAGAGCCTTGGTAAAAATATCTGCTAGCTGTTCAACTGTAGGAACATGAACAGTAGTAATCAACCCATCTCGAATAGCATCCCGAAGGAAGTGACAATCAACTTCAATATGTTTAGTACGCTCATGAAAAACAGGATTCTGAGCTAAATGAATAGCAGACTGACTGTCACAGTGTACTGGCATAGGACCAGGGTGTCGAATTCCTAGACTGAGTAACAAGCCTTTGAGCCACTTCAATTCACATAATACTGCAGCCATAGATCGATATTCTGCCTCAGCTGAAGAGCGAGAGACAGTAACCTGCTTCTTTGTCTTCCAGGAGATAGGTGAACTCCCCAGAAAGACAACCCATCCTGACAGAGAACGTCTGGTAATAGGACAACTTGCCCAATCAGAATCACACCACCCAGTAAGTGTCAAATTACAATCACTTCGAAGCAAAATCCCCTGTCCAGGACATCCCTTTAAATAGCGAACCACTCTGAGTGCTGCATCATAGTGATCCTGCTTTGGTGCCTGAAGGAACTGAGACAAAATATGAACAGAATAAGCCAGATCTGGTCGAGTAAAAGCCAGGTAAATAAGCCGTCCAACCAGCCGACGGTACGCCTCGGGATCCTCCAAGTCCGCGCTCTCAGAAGTGCTGAGCCTGTGATTCTGCTCCATTGGAAAAGAAACTGGCTTTGCTCCAAGAAGTCCTGTCTCAGAAATAATGTCTAGAGTATATTTACGTTGACATAAATAAATCCCTTCTGCACTTCGAGCAACCTCTACCCCCAAGAAATATTTGAGAATACCCAAATCTTTCATATGAAAACATTTACTCAGATATTGTTTAAATTCAGACAGTGCAACCGAGTCATTCCCAGAAATAATCAGATCATCAACATATACCAGAATATTAATCTGTACTTTCCCTTTGATATAACCAAATAATGAATAGTCTGAGTAAGACTGAGTAAAACCATACGTACGCAACGCTCCTGCTAGCTTTGCAAACCAACATCTAGGTGCCTGCTTCAAACCATACAGAGATTTGCGCAGTCTGCACACCTTCCCTGGAGCATGCCCATGAAATCCAGGTGGCAATTTCATATACACCTCTTCATTTAAATCTCCATGTAAGAATGCGTTGTGTACATCCATCTGATGCAACTCCCATCTCTTTACAGCTGCTACAGCTAAGAAAGTACGAACAGTAGTCATCTTAGCAACAGGAGCAAAAGTATCAGTGTAATCGATTCCTTCAATCTGGTGATTCCCAAATATGACCAAACGTGCCTTGAGACGTTCCAGGCTCCCATCTGAATTGTATTTCACCTTGTACACCCATCTGCTCCCTAGAGCCCGCTTTCCAGGGGGTAAATCAACCATCTCCCAAGTCCCATTCTCTTCCAGAGCGCGAATCTCGCTATGCATGGCTTCCCTCCATCCAGCATCCTCCATAGCCTCTCGAAAGGACTTGGGCTCAGTACCTGTAGTTATGGCTGCAAGAAAACTTCTATGTCCCACAGAAAATTTGTTACAATTCACAAAACTGGTTATAGGGAAAGCAGTACCTGAGGTCTTAACTGAGGCAGGTGGCGAGGAGACCGGACTTATTATCTGCACTGTATTAGTCACATAATCACGAAGCTTAGTTGAAGGCATTTTCTTCCTTTTTCCCTTACCAATCTCCTCAGTACCAGTATTCGACTCTACTAACTCAGAAACAGGCTTAGTCAGAGTATCTGAAGGCAAAGACGAAGGTCCCTCCGACAACTCGGACCGCCGTCGTGCCGCTGAACCATCACCAGCCACTTTCCCTGCCTCGGGTTGGTTGCTGCCGTGTGCAGGTGGCGGTGGTTGCACCGTGCCTGGACACACAGTAACCCCATCCTGTCCCCCCTGTTCTTCAAAATTAATTTCCTGATCATCCAATTCAGGAACACTAGGAAAAACCAAGGAATGCTTTACAGAAGTACTCGACTCAGCAGCAAATGGAAAACTAGTTTCACAAAAATCCACATCTCTCGAAACAAAATATTCATGCGTGTCTAGATCATATAACTTCCACCCTTTCTGCCCATGAGGATAACCAACAAAAACACATTTTCGACTCCTACTCAGAAATTTATCACCCTTAGACCTCTGGTTATGGGTATAACATAAACAACCAAATATACGAAGTTCATCATACTTAGGTGACATGCCAAACAAAATTTCATATGGAGTTTTATCATCAAGCAAGGGTGTGGGGGTACGATTTAAAAGGTAAACAGCAGCCAACACACACTCTCCCCAGAAACTAATAGGTAGATTTGCCTGAAATCTAAGTGCTCGAGCAATATTTAAAATGTGACGATGCTTCCTCTCTACTCTCCCATTCTGTTGAGGAGTACCAACACACGATGATTGAAATAAAATCCCTTTTTCGAAAAAAAATTTCTTCATACAATTAAATTCTGTCCCGTTATCACTCCGAACAATTTTTACCACAGCATCAAATTGTCTTTCAATCATAGCAAAATATGATTTGAAAAATCGAGTTACTTCAGACTTATCAAATAAAAGGAACACCCACACTGAACGAGAAAAATCATCCAATATAGTCAAAAAATAACGAGCACCACACGACGACTGAGTATGATAGGGACCCCAAAGATCGCAATGTAACATCTCAAAAATGCACTTAGATTTATTCACACTAACTGGAAATTTATCTCTAGTCTGTTTAGCTTGATGACACACACCACAAGCTTTATTAGCAGACTGACTAGTGCTATAAATAAAAGGTAACGACCTGACTACTTTCTCTGAAGGATGCCCCAAACGCCTATGCCACAAATCCACCAAATCACCTCCATCAACTGTATGCGCATACACTCCTGAGTCATCCCGCAGATAATAAAGTCCATCTCTTCGTTCACCTACTCCAATCAGGGTCCTCAAGCTGCGGTCCTGTATAACACAAAGAGTTTTTGTGAAGTGCACCAAACAATCCAAGTCATCAGACAAATGAGACACAGAAATTAAATTACAGTTGAACTCAGGTACTAATAACACACGACTCAAAATCAATCCACATTTAAAATGCACTGAACCAAAACTAGTGGAAATAGCCTTCTTGCCATCAGGCAGACCAACAGGACAGGGTGGCATCTCACAAATATTAGATAATAAACTCATATCTCCAGTAACATGACTCGAAGCTCCAGTATCGATAATCCAGGAATTAGCATAGTACTTACCCATCAAGCGATCATCTGAAGTAGTAGCAACGGCCTTGGAAAAAATTCCAATAACCTGTTGCCACTGTTCAGTAGACATACCAGGTAATGGGGATTCACCAGAGACATTCGAACCCGCCTGCACTGCACGCACCTCGGCGCCCCTGCCTGCCGTTGTCCCTCTACCGAGCCTGGCAGCTCCGCCAGCGCTGCCACGACCCTATCCAGCCGCGAACCCAGTCCCGCGTCCGCGTCCACCTCCGCGCTGTGCACCAGCCCCACGCTCCGCCTGCCACCAGTCGGGATACCCATTCTTTGCAAAGCAATGGGATTCCTCGTGGCCTGATTTAGAGCAATAGGTACACACAAATTTAGATCTGTCACCCGAATCAGATCGACGGTTACCTGAGGGTGCAGTACGAACAGCCATGGCCATAACTTCATCACGTTCAGCATCAACACGATTCCCCAATCGCAATGTCTCCTGAGCCAACATTGCCTGATATGCTCTATCCAAAGTAGGTGTAGGATCTTGTGCAAGAAGAGTAGATCGTACATTACTGTATAATTCTTCATTGATGCCAGCCAAAAAATCATGAAAACATTCTTCATCAAAGCGAGCCTGAAATAATTCCCCCAAGTCACATTCACACTTCCCACAACGACAAACAGGGACTGGATTGTAAGTAGCCAAAGCATCCCATAATGGTTGCAACATCCCAAAATATTCTGCAACTGACATAGTCTTGGACTGACGACAACGAGACAACGCCTTCTTGATCTGCTGTCTGCGCTGACCATTGCCAACATTAAAACGTTTCTTCAGTAACGCCCACAGAGGACGCGCTTCTTCAAAATAAGGTATCGTCTTCCGCAGGGAAGAATCAATACTATTCAAAATCCATTGCACCAGCATAGCCTGAACACAATCCCAGTCAAGAATCTGTGCAGCGGAAACAGGTTTAACAATGGAGCCATCAATAAATCCCCACTTACGTCGGGAAACAAGAGAAAGCCGAAAAGATCTCGACCATTCCTCATAATTAGAGCCAACCAGAATAGTGGTAGTGATCAAACTACCCGGAGAATCATTTGAATGGAGGTAGTATGGTGAAGAAGTATCCACCTTGGTGGGTTTATCCACCACGTTGGTGGAGGATTCGGGTTCGTCGGTGTTTTTGGATGTTTGAGACATGGTGGAGGGTGGGCCGAAAAAAAACGAAGGAAGGGGGAGGGAGGCGAAGCCGCTAGATCTGATGGTTGGTCCGGCTCTTCGTCGGTGTTGGTGGGAATTTTAGGGTTTGGATCTTATTTTAGGCTCTGATACCATGATAAAATTGGGATGAAAGGTCATTTTCTTATTATTCACAGAGTGTTCAATATATAGCGTACAAACCTGTAATCACAGGCTAATAATCAGGGAAAACAATATACTATATATATATTATTTCCTAACATATATTCTTTCCTAACATCCATATAAAATATATACTATATATATATATTATTTCCTAACATATATTCTTTCCTAACATGCTGACTTGTAAATGACGGGTCTCTAGCTAAGATTAAGAGACTCCGATAGTATAGATTGAAGACGTTTTGTGTCACAATGTGCATAGGCTATTAAAAACCTTGGAGGTCATAGAAAAGCTTGTTGATCAAAAGTGACTCCCTCTTACACAACACAGAAGATACTGACCCAGTTTCATAAATGGAGAACCATAGTCATTTAAAAAAAAATAGAAATTCAAAATACATCATATATGATATACTACCTTTAATGGAATAAGTTGCCACAATATAGACAACGATATACAGACATGTAGAACTGCGCACTTTTGAAATATGAGTAATCAACCACATAATACTCATAACAGACTTCTATATTGGTGCATGGTTTGAATTGATTATTATTAGGATTAAAAATGTCATCTGTTGTGCGCAGCGGAAATTTCGGCAGCACTTCGGCAGCACAACAAGAGAGATTAGATCGATAAGAATTCCCGTCTCACCAAGGAAACAAGAATCTGAAGCGGATATCTCAACCAAGTGAGATATCGGCTCTTCCTCTCATCAGTTCTAGGACTGACCTGTCGAGGGATCCTACAAGCTATTGCAAATCACGATAAGAACACAACTTTTACGTGGTTCGGCAAACTGCCTACGTCCACGGGGCAAGGAGGGGGGAGATCTACTATTAGAGTGAGAGATACAACTGGGGTTTACAATCTCACAATCTAAACCCTCTCACAAACTCTCAGATCCCTCACACAAAATCTCTCTCAAAAGGGATACAAAGGAGCCTTTGATTGATTTTGGAATCAGCCACAAAATCACAAAACAAATCCTCTGTCACCTTTGAACCTGCACCAGCCGTCAAAATTCCTTTTCCCGTAGCCGCAAAAAGAATTCACCGCCAAAGCTTCTCAAAACTGAGCCGACACCAAAGCAACCAAATGTCCCACTTGTTGTGTCCAGTACGCCATGGCAACGGACTCATGACAACGGACTCCAATCACAACACGTCGAGATCCAAATGGGAGTGCGAACACTCAACCCCAAAAAATAGTGTCTACTCACCAATCAAACTGAGCCTACACCGACTACACCAAATGCCTCACTTGCTGAGACCCAAATGGGAGTGCAAACACTCACCCCAAATGTCGATGTCGCTCACCAAATCGGCTGCATCATAAAGACTGCCTATGTATCCTCTTGCCCAAGGAATCAAGCCTCCCGTAGTTCATCCAAATGGCCTCTAAAGGCCCTCAAACAAATAGAAAAATCTGCAACTCTTCTTCAATATCACCAAACGATCTGCAACTGATAGCACTCCCAATAACTCCAAATTGAGACAAATCAAACACCTCCATCTGAGGTGAACCAATGGCCGTATCCAAATTAAGTCCATCAGCTGCAATCGAATCCAACTCATCATCTGCATCCAAATCCAAATGATCCCCAATCTGTGTCACCTCAGTTGGAATCTCAAATGACGCAGTATGATCTGGAGTATGTGGAATAAGTTCTACCCAACGTGAAGTAGCATCACTCTCCACCTGCTGCGATATCCTAATGATCTGATCACCACTCTCCACCTGCCGAGAGTTAAACGTGACATACCTGCTCAAAACAAAATCAGAAGCCAATACCTGATAATCAAACACGCCTCTGAATCCCAAATGTGCTATCGGATCAAATCTCACATCCACGATGTGACCATGTGCTGGGTAGCCAAACATCCGACGCAACCCAAAATCTGAAGCAGCTCCACCAGATCCAAAATCTCTACATGCAGCAGTCGGCAACCTATACATAAGATGGTCCAAACATGTCGTAGCCCGCACACCAATGCCAATGCTCGACATCAAACGCCGATCCTCCTCCAGAAAGGAACAGCTCCCCAAATCTGCCATCTCATCACGTCGTCTCAAAGTTTCCACACCAATGAAGTGTCTCCTATTGCCGTGAGCTCGGTACAAATGCAGATATAGGTCCCTCTTGTACCTCCCTCTAACATCAGACTGAAGTACCTTCACCTTTCTGCCAATACACTTCCTCAATTTGTTGCGGGCTTCTAGGACTTCACACCAAGGGGACTTGGTTGCAACCCACCAATGCCTAGAGCAATCCCCAACTGCGGAAACCACATACCTATTACCTCTTGCAACCCACCAATGCCTAGAGCAATCCCCAACTGCGGAAACCACATACCTATTACCTCCCAATGATGATCCCTTAGAAGGCCCCTGAATGCATGAATGAACACCCCTCAGAAGACCCCTCGAATGATGGATAGAAGTACCAAACTCCATCTCGGTCTTCTCGCTCATACCAATGGGTTCACAGGACTTCAAACTGCAGGTCAATGCACTCCTTAACAATCTATGCACGGTATTACCAATTAAATAACCCAGCATCAAACAACGCCACAGTCTAGCCGAATCTGATGAAGTCGTCATCCCCCTATCAACCACCGTGCTTCCGAGCAAATAATACAAATTGCTCCTTCTGACACCCTTCATCATAATCATGGACCCCAATGTGACCTTCAAACGTGCAACCTCCAAGGTCACTTTATAGCCAGATGCCACCAAAGCTCCTAGTGAAATGATGTTCTTCGATAACTGCGGAACGAACCTCACTTCTTCCAAATCCTGAATCACTCCGTCATACATCTGAATACGAACGGTACCAATACCACCAATAGAGCATGCATGTCCATTAACCATGAGCACAACATCCTCTCTTTCCAACTTCTGAAAGCTGGAGAACCAATCCCTCCTAGGGCAAACGTGGTATGAAGCACCCGAATCCAACATCCACTCTGTAGAGTTGGCAACACAAACTGACGGTAGTGCAGACAACGAATAGCCCGAAGAATCCGAATCTGAATTGTCGCCACTATTCTTGACAACATTCACCTCTGGAGCTTGTACAGCTTTCCCCTTATTCTTCTCGGCTCGATCTAACTTTGGGCATTCAGCTTTCCAATGTCCATCCTCTTTACAAAAGGCACACTGATTCCTACGAATCCCACGATGTGCACCTCTAGACTGCGACCTCCTGCTTCGGTTTGAACCACGGCCATGAACTACTAATGCATCTCCCGATGCCTTCTCGGAGGACTCATCAACACTCTTCCTCAACTCATAATTCACCAACGCTGAGGTCACCTCCTTATAACTAACAGTAGTTCTTCCATTAATCATAGTTAGGACAAAAGTACCATAATCATCCTCGGGCAACGAACACAAAAGTAGCATCGCCTTGTCTTCATCCTCAACCATGATATCCACATTGGCCATGTCTGAAAGTAGCTTCGTGAAGTTGTTAACATGCTCCCTAATGGAAACTCCCCTCTTCATCTTGAACTGGTAAAACCTTTTCTTCAAGTGAAGCCGATTCTCAATGCTCTTAGTCAGATACTTTTCATTGAGTGTTTCCCATATCTTCTTCACCGACGTCTCATTCATCACGTCATAAATAAGATCCGGCGTTAAGCATGACCGAATAACTCCACACGCCCTACTATTCATCTTTTTCCAAACCTTAGCTTTCATATCGGCAGGTTTCTCTTGTAACTCAAGAGTCTCCTCCAAATTCTGAGCGTCCAAGGCGTCCATCACCTGACATCTCCACAATCCGAAATTAATCTTGCCGTCGAACTTCGGAACATCAATCTTCATGTTATTGATGCTCAAACTATGTATCGTCTTCGTAAGAGACGATCCCAATGTGCTTGTTTCACCCATGTTGTCGATCTAATCTTCAAATAGAAATCCTTCAGCGAATCCTTCAAACAAGCTCCCAAGTCTAACCCGGAGCTCTGATACCACTTGTTGTGCGCAGCGGAAATTTCGGCAGCACTCCGGCAGCACAACAAGAGAGATTAGATCGATAAGAATTCCCGTCTCATAAAGGAAACAAGAATCTGAAGCGGATATCTCAACCAAGTGAGATATCGGCTCTTCCTCTCATCAGTTCTAGGACTGACCTGTCGAGGGATCCTACAAGCTATTACAAATCACGACAAGAACACAACTTTTACATGGTTCGGCAAACTGCCTACGTCCACGGGGCAAGGAGGGGGGAGATCTACTATTAGAGGGAGAGATACAACTGGGGTTTACAATCTCACAATCTAAACCCTCTCACAAACTCTCAGATCCCTCACACAAAATCTCTCTCAAAAAAGGGATACAAAGGAGCCTTTGATTGATTTTGGAATCAGCCACAAAATCACAAAACAAATCCTCTGCCACCTTTGAACCTGCACCAGCCCGTCAAATCCTTTCCGTAGCGCAAAAAGAAGTTCAAGCCAATTCCTTTTCCGCAGCCGCACCCCCTCAATCGCACCAACCAAACCCTAGCATGCAGTGGCTATAAATAGCAGTCCCAAAAAATTCCCGAACCGCATATGAAACAAGGAAAAAAGCGCCCACGAACTCCATTCTCTCACGCTATAAACGATCATGGGTGCGTCCCCACACCCACGTATCACGATCATCTACAGGGTAATTAAGATTGAAATCGAGGAAAGAGCTTCCTCCATCTTTACACAATGGCACATCTATGAAATATTCCCAAGCGACGCCAAAATATGGGACCAGTAGAGGGGACAAGTAGGTGATCCCCCTCCTATTGGATAATGAGTTGGCCATCATTAATGATGGCCAACTCATTATCCAATAAGAGGGGGACACCTCACTTGTCCCCTCTATTGGTCCCATATTTTGGGTCCCTGTAGCAAAGCTCTTCTTGCTGTCACCAATTTAACAATTTACACGAGGACAGAAAAAAAAGAAGAAAAAAATCCCTCTTGGATTTGTTTATTAACTGGACCATTCATTGAAGCGGACGGTGAGGTTGCTATATAGCTTTCACTTGTGCATTATTCATTATAGGTGAAGGTGAGGTTTGAGAGGTAGAACAATGGAAGTGGAGGTTGGAGGTGCTGCCAAGGCTCCCAATGTTCAGGTCTCTTCTCTTACTTTTTAATTCCACGTCTTCTCATATTCTAGGTATCTATTTGGCTAAATACCCATATTATTATTTTAATTCCACCCCATTATCAAGAAGGTATTTTAATTAGTCAAACCTGCTTTAAGGCATTTTAATTGATTCAACTTACCAACAATGCTATTTTTCTCGTCGGCGACCAGTTTTCCGGCCAGAGCTCGTTACGTGCGTGGCACGTGATGACTTAAACTGATTTTTAGCTGCTGATGTGGCACGGATCTGTCCTATTTTGGGTGAATTGGGATTGTTAGATGGTTAATTCCCGCCTTTAAACACCGCCACGTCAGAAAATTTGTGTCACATCAGTAGCTAAAAAACAGTTTAAATCATCACGAGTCACGCACACGACGAGTTCTCGTCGGAAAACTGGTCGCCGACGAGAAAAAGAGCCTCATTGGTAAGTTGAATCAATTAAAATGTCTTAAAGCAGGTTTGTCTAATTAAAATACCTTCTTGGTAAATAGGGTGGAATTAAAATACCAATATGGATATTTAGCCATATCTATTTTGTCTAGTTAATAAACTAGGATCATATGATTTTTTGTGAGAAACGCCCTAAAGTTCAAGGGAGTTTTGTAAAGTTATATCCCTATCTTTTTTCATGTAAATAAACTACAATAAAAGCAGATAAAATAATCATAAGAATGTTAAATAGAAAGGAGATAAATTCAGTGTGAGAAGGGAAACTAAGAATGAAATAACAATTAGAAAATTTTATTTACAAATAAAATTAAATAAACAAAATATAGACTACATGTTAATTAACATATTAATTTGAAAAGTAAATATATTAATGTTAATATGAAACCATCGCCCTTCAGGTATAAGTAAGTTTTTTTTTCTTTCAATATTAGTCCCCCAATACTTTCATATTTTGATATTAGTTCTTCAAATATTCATATCTATTCATATTTGAAATTAGTCCCTTAAATCTGAAGTGTTTCGAAATTAGTCTATCAGATCTCCATATTTTGGAATTAGTCCCCTAAATTTTATAATTTTTTTTGAAATTAGTCCGCCCAAGTTAGCACCAGGTTGAAAGACTTAGGGGGACTAATTTCAAAATATTAAGATGGAGGAATAATTTTAAAATGATTAAACTTTTAGGGTTCCTTTTTAAACTATGAAGATTTGGGGGACTAATACAAAATATGAAAGATTTTGGGGATTAATAACTAAAAAACCCTTAAATATATCCATCTTATAAATAATGTTTTAAGCATTTGGTTCAAAAATACATCATACTTATAATCACTTAGAAACAAAATGTACCAAATTGCTTGAAAATGCAGAATTGTCAAAAATACTTTTAAGGTTTCAAAGTTAAAAAGGTGTAAAGTGTAAAGTTTAAGGTATGAAAGTGTCAAAAGATTTAGGGGTATTAAAGTTAAAAAGATGTAAACTTTAGAGTACCCAAGTGCAATAGACTTTTTTTAACAAAAAGATGGGTTTTAAAAGAGAAATCATAAATAAGAGGTATTTTGATCATTGAGGGGCCAAATTGCAAGGCCTTTTAGGAATTGGGGGAATGATGGGCAATTACTAAAATTTGAGAGACTAATACAGAATTATTGAAGACGTGATGGACTAATACTAAATAACCCTTCTAAAAATCCTTACCCCTGCTTTTTACTATAGTATAGTCAGTACTTCCCACAACTTCACATGACCCACATCTCTAAGGTTGACAAAGCTAGTACAGAACTAAATGAACTTTCTCAAAATTTCAATGAAAAGCATATCCTTGAAGATTGCAAGCACGATTTATATACTCTTAATTAGCATAATTACAGGACTCTTGGGAGAGACTGTCAATTTCAACATTAGCTACAGTGACTCATCCAAAAAATTTAGCATACAGATAAATTTGCTGAGTATCTTATTTCGGTTACTGAAAATAAAATTGTATAGGTTCTCGCTGCGAAGGTTGCAATCGATTCGACAGTTGAGGTGCCGAAGAGATACATAAGGCCTGAGATCAACGATGAGCCCATGGCTGAGTTTGTTGATCTTCCAGTCATAGATTTCAATCGATTGATGGATCCGGAGCTCTCTCAAGAAGAGTCTCTTAAACTCAATCATGCTTGTGAAGAATGGGGCTTCTTTCAGGTTCGCTAGTTTAGAACCTAAGCTTGCTATAAATAATAGAATGATTAGTATTGGTTTGTCTCTCTACGGTCTTGACTTGTGCATCTCTGACGTGACAGACATCTAAGTCATGAAATAGGATAATGTTTATGATTAGAATTGTAGTGGATTGGATGTGTATCATGTCAGCGACACACTAGTCAAGGCCACAAATAAGTGCCCAATCCTTGTAAAAACACCCCAAAAAGGTGTAGTTATTTGTTCTATCGATGCTTCAATACTTTTGCAGTTAGTTAATCATGGAATGCCAGAAGAACTGATAAAGAAAGTGAAGGACGACATAGTCGAATTCTTCAAGCTTCCTCTGGAGGAGAAGGAGGCTTATGCGCAAATACCAAACCACATTGAAGGCTATGGTCCAGCATTTACACTGTGGGAGGAGAGAAAGCTAGACTGGGGAGACATGTTGTTCCTTATTACTCATCCCCAAGACCAAAAGAACATGAGATTCTGGCCTTCTCATCCTCCCACTTTCAGGTCTGCAGCTTAAAACAAATTCCATACTGCCTTCAACGTCAACAACTAAACAAAACATCCGAAAATAAAAAAAGAATATGAACAAAAATATGTCAAAATAAGAAACAAAAAAAAGAAGGGAAAAAAAAGAATAAAACATCCCTAGACTTCCCTAAAGAAAGTTGACCGTAAAGTATGTTCTTTAGAAAAAATTGTATGCCTAAAATTCAAAACAGTTTAATACCCTTTTTTTTTCAAAGCAAAATAGGCCCCTAGTTTGACATCAGATCATATATGAGAAGTAAGTACATAAAGGGGCCTCCCTTGGAGTGCACGACTCATGCATATCCAAGGTAGCCAAAGAACAATACATGGAACAAAATGCATCTACGAGAGAAGTTGATAGCCCCAGCTCTCTTGAAGGCACCAAAGAAAGAAAATACATCAATGTCCTCTAACATACATATGTCCTCTAGCATCAAGCAAGACAAGCTTTAATTTTGACAGGAGGCAGCCCAGATATGTTAAAGTAGAAGTGAAGAGAATCAAGGTTGTGTATATTACTAACTAGGCAGTCAGCAACATGAATATGCATCTAATGAAGCATGGTTTTCCACTCATGAGAGAGGTGCCAGTAAGGAGAATATTTGCCAATAGGATTAACGAGGATTAACTCATTAGACATTTTAGGATTAATGCAGATACATCTTTATACTATAAGGGCACATGCAGTCACTTATATCCCCTAAACTATTTTATTACCAATTGCACTAGTGAACTTCAGACTTCATTGTTCTCAAACTGATATCATGTCCTGTCCTCAGGTTAACTGAAGAACAGACTAAATTGAATTATAAGTCAAAAAAACAATGTTGTTTAACAATTATGTATATATTCAGGGACACAATAGACAAATACTGCACTTGCCTGCAAGAAATATTATGTGATCTATTGCGAGCAATGGCGAAGACCCTAGGGCTCGACTCAGAGAGGTTTCTGGATGTAATGAAAGGTGTGGTTCAATCAATGAGGTTCAATTACAACCCACCATGCCCAAAAGCCGCAGATAAGGTTATCGGCCTCTCTCCTCACTCTGATTCTGATGTGCTGACACTACTCCTCCAAGTGAATGATGTTCATGGCTTACAAATAAGGAAATATGGAAAATGGTTCATTGCGAAGCCAATTACAGGTGCTTTTGTAGTCAATGTTGGTGACGTACTTGAGGTAATTTTTGACCCGACTCCTAGCAATTGTGCATATTATATGTACATACTTAAAAACATATAAAAAAACTATCACATGGATAGTAGGTGCTCAAAGAAAATCTGTCAAATTAATTTCTATATCATGCTTTTTCAAGAAACTCTAGCATTTACATGGTTCAACAAAAAAGATCGTCATTTATGATCATTAGCGAAATCATTAGTTCTATATTAGAGTTCCGTCTAGACATCTGCCTTGTGCAAACATATGTTCAAAAGTCCGAAGAACAAAACTTCGTTACAAAATTAAGCAGTTTCATTAAAAGTCATGGATGAATAGTTTTTTTAATTGAACTTTTAGATGAGGGGATTTTGAAAAATAAGATACAGATTAAGGATGTTTCTTGTGATTTACCCTAACTTCTAAGTACTTCAAAGGTGCAAGACCTAAGAGGACATGTTTTTACATATATACATTCATATGTCCACAGATACTGACCAATGGACGATACAAGAGCAATGAACACAGAGCACTGGTACATGCAGAAACCGAGCGCATATCACTGGCTGGATTCCACAGCGCAAGCAACGATGCCATAGTTGGACCTCTTCCAGAGCTTGTGAAGGAACAAGGCCAGGTGAATTATAAGACGATGACGCATTTAGAATACACCATGGCGTACTTCAGTAAGCAGTATGGGAAGAGCCATTTGGAGAGTGCCAAGACTGAATAGTGAAAAGGAGGGATCAACCATCTACAGTGATGTTGAGTACTAGTTTTTCTTTTCCAAGAATTTCATGATTTCAAACTATGCATGCGACTTCATCAATAAAGAGAGGCTTGTTTTAGTTCTTTATTTGAATTCTAGCAATTTTAAGCAGCATAGTTATGTTACACATTGTTCAGTAGTTCGCTTGTTATTTTTTTAATTATTATTAAAGAGTTTAATTGCGAGTTTTCTACAATATGTCTAAAGGAACTCCTACAAGGAGAAATGGGAGTATTGGCAAAGTACATACTTAATTGGTCTTTGCATCCGAGATAAGACATATATAAGAACGTAGTTGTCAAATGAAGTAATAAAACCAGCTACAGTTAATCAAATTCACAAATTAACCAATTTCATTCAGTAACCAAATATAAATAGGGCATAAGCGAAAACTAACCTGGAATAAGCCCTAGTATCAACGGGCGAGAGAAGCCTATTAATTAGATCATTCCAAAAAGTACATATGGGTGAAGAAGTTACTTGGTGATAATCAACATTATTTTCTTACAGAACTCAAAAGCACTCTGTGCAAGGTAATTGAAGCTCCAAGTTGACATAATATAATCTTAATTAGTAAAGGAACCGCATACTGGAAGTTAGCAGATTTGAGAAAGGAAAGCGGAGATTATTTCAGTGTTCTCGGTCCAAAGAATATAAATGGCATGACAAATGATGCAGTAGAGGAGCTGTAATGAACAGATATTTTTAAGCTGGCATCTACATCAGTCCCTCCACTTGTGGCCGCAGCTATTAGTTGGGCAGAACCAGAAGATAGCTTATTGTTTGGACGGGAGCTTGTGAGATAGACTACAGAGAAGGTAGCACTAATTCGGGAACGTATTCTTGCAGCGCAGAGTCGGCAGAAGAGCTACGCAGATCAGAGGTGGTGACCGCTAGAGTTCTAGGTTGGCGACTATGTTTTATTAAAAGTATCACCGATGAAAGGAGTTCAACGATTTGGAAGACGGGACAGCTTGCTTCAAGGTATATTGGCCCGTTCAAGATTTGTTGAGCGCATTGGAGTTGTTTCGTATCGGCTAGATCTTCCAACATCGATGTTGAGCATACACGACGTTTTCTATGTTTTGATGCTCAAGAAGTATTTACATGACGAGAAGCAGCAGCGAATATTAGACGCACCAGAGATTGAGCTTTATGATATTTGACCACCATTGAGATCCCAGTTCGCATTCTTGCCAAGGAGGACAAAAGATTTAGAAACAAAGTGATACATTTAGTTAAAGTTCAATGGAACCAGAAAGGAGCTGAGGAAGTTTCCTAGGAGGGCGAAGAGGATATGCGTCGTGACTACCCGTACATGTTTAAGCAGGTAAAATGATTGGTTATAAATTGCTTGTGTTTATGATTATTTTCCATAGTCATATTTATATTTAACGTTAGAATAGGGGTATTAACACTTAACTCCTAATCATTCGGAACACATGGTATATATATTGGGGGTTCCTTATTTGGATTTTTCGTCCGACGTACTAGTTCCGTTTAGTTAGGGGTTAAGTGCGAGTATTTGTATTCTAGATTATTAAGTGTAAATATCACTTATGTTTCATATCTGGGGATTAATGGTATGAGATGTGTACGTGAGGATTTCTTTGTCTGGATTATCCCCTCATCGTGGTTTTCTCATATTATTAATCTCTAAGATACGATTGCGGAATTTCGAGGACGAAATTCTTTTAAGGGGGTGAATGTAAAACCCCGTGAATTTTGGAAAATAGTATGATTTATATTGATAAATGAGCACTAATTATGACGAATATCATTTATGGATGAATGGTTATGCAAAAAATTGATTTGAGATCAATTAAGAGTATATATGAGAGTATACAAAGGTTAAACATGCACAAAGAAGAAATCTAGAAAATGACCAGTTAAGAGTTTATATGCATTACACATCGATATAGTTCAAATATGGAAAAACTCAAATAAAAAAAGTTATACGTATCTTCAATAGATTTCCAACGCATCTTAAATCACCTCATTCTTAGGTCGGACGTGAAAATTACAGCAAAAATATCAAAGTCTATTTACCCAGTCTACCTGGGTTTCCTATTTTGGGTTTGGGCTGTTTTGATTCGGGTTTGTAGTTATATATATACATGTTTACACACAAAAAAGTACATCTTTTCATCAGTATTCTAAACCCTAGTAGCCCCTCTTTCTCTCTCTCAAACCCTAATCATAATCTGTGAGATTTGGGAGAGTTCTTGAGGCGTTTGTTGAGAGGAAGACAGGATTTTGCGACTTTGGTAAGAGGGATCTTGCACGCACATGTTAAGAAGTTCAACACGACGTTTGAGGCAAGATCATCTTCCTCCAAATCTCTCCATATAGTTAATTCAAGAGTTAATATGTTAAATTGATGAATCTCATATTTAAGCTTAACCCGATACTTTAAAATCTTAGTTTATGATGTTAATCTCTAAATCAATGTGAAAATCTGTAGTTTTAGTTGATGTTTATATTAGTTTGATAATCATGATTATTAGGGTTGTATTTAGTTTTGTTTTTATGCACAAAGAAGAAATCTTGAAGAATGACCATTTATGAGTATATATGCTTTACACACTGATACAGTTCGAATATGAAAATACTCAAAAGAAAAAGTTGTAGATATCTTCAATATCTTTCCAATGCATCTTAAATCACCTCATTCTGAGGTTGTACGTGAAAGTTATAGCTAAAATACCGAATACTATTTTCCTAGTCTGACTGTGTTTCCTATTTCGAGTTTGGGCTGTTTTGATTTGGGCTTGCAGTTATATATATACATGTTTACACATGAAAAACATATCTTTTCATTAGTATTCTAAACCCTAGCAGCCCATCTTCCTCTCTCTCAAACCCTAATCATAATTTGTGAGATTTGGAAGAGTTTTTGAGGCGTTTGTCGAGAGGAATGAGGGATTTTGCGACTTTGGTGAAGAGGGATCTTGCACGCACATGTTCAGGAGTTCAACACGACGTTTGAGGTAAGATCATTTTCCTCAAAACCTCTCTCTATAGTTAATTCAAGATTTAATATGTTTAATTGATGAATCTCATGTTTAAGCTTAACCCGATATTTTAAAATCTTAGTTTATGATGTTAATCTCTAAACCAATGTGAAAATCTGTAGTTTTAATTGTTGTTTATATTAATTTAATGATCATGATTATTAGGGTTGTACTTAATTTCATTTTTAACTTGTTAATCATGCTTAAATCATGTTTAAACCCTAGTTTAATAATTATTTCAGTTTTCTTGCTAATTAAAGAGGTCTAAACCCTAGGTTGATGATACCTAAATGATGTGAGCATATTTAAACAAATTTATCTCTGTTCAATGTTTAGAATTTATCATGTTTACTTAACCATATTTATAAATTAGGTTATTTGAGAAAATTTGATTAATTAGGATGTTAAACCTTAATTAGTTTAATTCAAGTGTTTATATCATGATGAGTTAATTCATGTTAAGTAATTATGAAAGATTTAATCTTGTTATATGCCTCATGTTGATAAAAATAAGTTTTTAAATAAAGTTACAAAATACAAAATATTAAAAACTTGAACTTGTGTTTTCCTCTCTGGCCGGTCGACCGACCAAGACTAGTCGGTCGACTGGTGAGGCCCTGAACGTGCACATTGTGTGTACGGTTGCTTTCCGTCGACCGACACCCTAAGGGTGGTCGACCGATCTATATTCTCTTTATTTTTGAGTGGTTTTTTTTTGCATCGTTTGACCGTGAGTGTGGGGTTCGAGTCACACAATGACACACGTACAATCATGAGCATACGTGTATAGTATTGTAGCACATGCACAGATATCTGGAGAGGATTATTACAGGTATTGTTTTTAACCACACTTGGGATATGGGTTATTTAAACATTATATACATGTATAGATATCATAATGAGCACCGTTCAGTACTACTTGGGATAATGTGTCGATATACCATTAGTACAGGCCATTGAGTCGGGTTTTAGGATACTTGATCTAGTAGTCCGCCCCTCACGTAGATGTGATGAGGTTTGTGAACCGTACCTAGGATGGATTGATTTGGTAGTTCGTCCTGCATGTTGATGCGATGAGACTAATGAGCCGTGTATACTATTAGGATGCCAATTTGGTAGTTCATCTCGTATGATAATGCGATAAATTATAAAGTTTGTAAGGATTTGCATTATGATAATTATCTGATAGCCTGAGTCTTGGTGGACGCCATTATGAACATGACTCATCGCTGAGTTATATATGACCGAGATACATTACTCTTGTAGATAGGCGGGATTATATATTGTTGTTTATATTATCTTCCAATGTATAGTGGAAGATATTTTTGGTCCGATATTATGATGACTTTACTTCATTGTATTGCTTTCCTTTATTCCTAGTTTAGAATTGATAATTAACGATTCACAATTTGAGATATATGGTATATACATAAGGGTTTCCTTATTTGGATTATTTCGCTTGACGTACCAGTTTCGTGTAGTGAGTTTCTAATTATTAATACTATTTAGATTATTTATTCTTAGTTCGGTATTGATATTTAGTTATCTACAATTTGAGACATATGGTATATACATGAGAATTTCCTTGTTTGGATTATTTCGCTTGACGTACTACGTCTCATGTTATAGGTTTCTAAACATTAATTATATTTAGATACAAGGTAAATGATCTAGATAGACTATGCTTAATAGATAGAGTCTCTATCACATCTAGTAGCACTTTCCTTGGGGGCGAATGGAGATGATCTTGCTGTAGTGCTCTGACGCTCTTGTTGTTTCTCTTTTTATTTTTCCAATTTCTTTTAGGAAGCAACTCAGAGTTCCGGAGAGCCGCATGATGACGGACTTCTAGCTTAGTCGTCGTCACATGTTTTTAGTAGATGAGACTCCAACATAGTTGATATTTTCTTTTGGACATTTAGAGTTTTGTATTTCATCTTGTAAAGGTTGTGTGCCTTAGTTTATTTTCAGTTGACTCATATTGAGATACTCCACATTTATTTCAGACTTCAGTTGTATTCAGTTTATTTAGTTGAGACTTGATTATATTTATTAGATATCTCTTTCTACGCCATGTCCAATGCATTTATTTCTCTTATTTTGCATGTTTTGTACCTACCCTTGTTGTTGATCCTACTAGAGAGATATTACTATGATGATAAAACATGTTGTTGCACAGTGTTGGTGCATGAGAGGTTTGACATCTCTGGGTTTACCTTGGACTGCAGCCATGTGTGAAAACAGGGGTGTCACAGGCATACTCCCCGAAGACGTTAAAGAGCGAGAGTCTGTTCGTAGAAGTGCGTCAAGGTTTTACTATGACTCGACGACAAAGACACTATTTTATAGGTCATATGACGACATGCTATTACGATGTCTATCAAGAAAAGAAGCACAAGAAGCCCTGAAGGAAGCCCATGATGGTAACTGTGGAGCTCACTAACCCGGGCCTAAGCTCTGGGAACTCTTGCGAAGAATGGGATATTACTGGCCCAAGATGATTAGTGACGTTATAGCTTATGCAAGACATTGTCATGCGTGTCAAATCTACGCCCATTACATGCATCAACCGCCAGAAGACATGCATCCGACAGCGACTTCGTGACCATTCGAGACATGGGGGATGGATATCGTCAGACTGATATCCCCACCCTCAGCAAAAGGTCATCTCTTCATTCTAGTGATAACAGACTACTTCTCTAAATGAGATAAAGCCATTCTCTTAAGAGAAGTCAAAACTAGTGATGTGGTCAAATTCATAAAGCATCACATCATCTATAGATACGTCATCCCAAGACGTATCATTCATGATAACAGGTCGCAATTTGTTAGTTATGTGTTTACTAGGTTCTGTGACAAATTCAGAATCCAGAACCTGGCGTCGACCGCCTACAATCCAGCAGCAAATGGACAAGTTGAAGCTTTCAACAAGACAATTGTTAAAATATTGACAGAGCTGGCATCCACCAGCAAGCGTGATTGGGATGAGAAGCTCGATGAAAGCTTATGGGCTTATCGCACTATAGTCCACACCCCCAACTGGCACCATACCTTACTCCTTGGTATATGGTTGTGAGGTTGTATTACCTCTAGAAATCCAGATTATGTCCCTATGCATCACGCTTGCAATAGGGATGACTACTGAAGAAAGTCATCAACGACATCGTGAAGTGCTCAAGGCGTTAGATGAAAAGAGGTTTGAAGCTTAACAGCATATTAAGCTCTATCAAGCCCGAATATCCAAGGCTTTCGACAAGAAAGTCAAGCACAAAATCTTCAAAGAGGGAGATTTAGTCATCGTCGTTCGACGACCGATGATCCTCAACTCCAAGAAAAAAAGGAAAATTCCAACCCAAGTGAGAATGGACATTCGTAGTGGAGATAGTCTACTCGAATGGGGTATATCGCAGAACGGCGACAAGATCATGATGCCTATCAACGGCAAATTCCTGAAGAAGTACTACTCATAGGCTTCCTATATATCGTACGCTCCCCTACAAAGGTTTGAACACCACAGATGCAGCAATGAAACATGGCCTTAATAATATCGAGGAACGCGACCTCCAGTATTGTTAAAGCTTCTAAAACTCTTTTAACTTCCACGAGATCAATTAAGGTGACAATTTCATTCCTTATTACTCTTCAAACTCTCTCACCAATCCTCTTCAATAGGATGGTGGGTCCACAAAACTATTACGTTAATAATTATCTCTGATAGTTGATCTCCTCCAAACTCTCCCACCAATCTTCTTTAATAGGATGGAGGGTACACAAAACTATCATGTTAACAATCACATCTGATAGTCAATTTTCTCCAAGTTCCCCGGACAATCCTTTTCAATAGGATGGCGAGTCCACACAAAACTGTCACGTTAACAATCACCTCTGATAGTCAATTTCCTCCAAGTTCCCCCGCTAATCCTTTTCAATAGGATGGAAAGTCCACGCAAAACTGTCACTTTAACAATTACCTCTGATGGCCAACTCTTTACTCTGTATCGAAAATACTTTGTTAAGTAGTGGTCTACCATGCGACGAGCCCCTACTTGTCACTTGATTAGAATAGTGATCTACCATGTGATGATTCTCTATCTGATCTTTTCCGAACGTTCTATCTCCTCGGAACAATCGAAGATAGTGGCCTACCATACGATGTGCCTCTATTCTGATCATAGTCGTTATACTCCAATGTCACTAAACGACATGATCGTTTCCACACCGTCAATCCTACAAATGATGTTGTTTTATGATAGTGGCCTACCAGGCAACGTGCCCTATCTACCCCTTTATTCCCAAATAGTGACCTACCAAGCGATGAGTTGCTATTCAAATCTGAGATCGTTATTTCGCTAACGATATCATCATACTCCTACAGTCATTCCTGCAAATGACCACTTATTAAAATAGTAGGCCTACTATGCGATGAGTCCCGCTCTCGAATTCCCTGGCTGAGTTGTTACACTGAACGGCACAACCAAACGTGATTATGACTTAATCGTTGTAATCATGCCCAAACACTTGATCCTACGCCCTGAATGGCTAAGGATAGAGGAGAAGTCTTAGCATCAAGTCTAAGAGAAACTCCTCGACAACTCACCCGGCTGAGGAAAATAGTATGGCTAGCCCAATTCAAACAGTAATTGGTAAAGGCAAAATCAAATCAGTTGATAGCTGGGAGTTTGCTAAAAATCCTAACTACTTATCAACAGAGCAAACAAAACAAAAACTCACAAAATATCAATAACGAAAATTCAATAAGGGCGCTGAATTTAATTATAATGAAAACTCTTCATTATAAAAGTAGTTATTGATGCAAAAGTAAGCAAACTCTTCATTATAAAAGTAGTTATTGATGCAAAAGTAAGTCAGCTTAATAAGTCTCGCAATCGAGCTTCTATCTCCTAAACAGCCTTAGCACGTTCCTCCTAAACCTCACGAAGGATTTGCCGGCGGATATCTTCTTCGGTAAGTTGGACGGTGTTGGCTAGCTGGTCTTCCACTGCCTTTAAAGTTATGTCCTTGTCCTCAGGTTCAACAAGGACCTGTTTCTGCTAACCCTCAAGATTCGCCAACTCTACCAAGACTTGTGCATGTTCATGTTCTCTAGGCACCAGATACTCATGCGCCTCTGCTATGACACGTTTCATCTTGGATATGGATTGGGCTAAGTCCTCTAGGAAGAAAGTACCCTTCCTGCATTCTTCCCCTATGTCCTCACCCCATGTTGTAGCCCAACGCACATCTTCTTTAAGCTAATTTTCTTTGGCTAGCGCCTCCTTCAAGAATCGCTCCTGCTCCTCTAAAGCCAACCGAACCCTTTCAGAGACCAAATCATAAATATCGATATTACCAGAGCGGAAGGTAAGCAGTTTGTGGATATCTTTCTCTATGAGACATGGACGGGCTTGGTATGGGGAAGCAGCATTTGCACCAACTAGTTTGGTCAAGTTGTCCATGTACATCTGTAGAACTAACTTGCAATCATCAAAATGGCAACCATCATCCAACATCATCCTTACACTGGGCCGAAGAGAAGACTAGAAGCTCTCGACAGTTTGATTTATAGACATCTTCCGCATACGCGCTGCTGGAGAAAGTAGAGTTTCTTCAGTAGCTGGTGTCATTGCAAGAGTTGGGGGTGGAACACCAGTGGCTACAATACCGAGAGTCAGAGTAGACATCGCTAAAGTAGGGAGTTCTGAAACTATTGTTGAGGTCTTAACAGAGAAAGAGGCATGAGCTTCGACAGTCGGTTCAAGAGTTGTCAGAACTGAATTTAAAGTTGTGACAGTGACAACGACCATTGATGAACTTGACACCTCCTTGACCTGACCTCCAACCTCTTCCGTCTAAACCAGAATCTCTGTAGATTGGTTCACTTGCTGAATAACGATCGGCCGAGGTGAAACGGAAGCTCCCTCATGTATGGAGGCCAACAGACCAGCCCACCGAGGCCCTGGCTTCGATGTTTCGAGAGTTTTGGGCTTCATATCAACTGTGATAAAGATTAATAAAAGAAGTGTTAGCCCATTCGATAGAGAAACCTTCACAGACCTAAGAGTTTACACTTCATAATACCTTGGGCTGAAGCGACAACCTCAGAAGCCTGTCCACGAGAAGGACTCGGAGCATCCAAGTCCACGATAGGAAATTCACTTTCAGGAGAATGACGGGAGGCATGCTCGCCTTCGTCATAATCCATGAATGCGGCATCTGTGGCATCTTTGCTATCAGCAGAGAGCTCGGCTTGTTCTCTTTCCATATAGGAGAGATTAATGGTCTCATCTGCCATATCTGCTTTAATAGCAACAAAAGATTGAGTGAATACAAGGCAAGCACACACAAATATATATATATAATAAAAAAGGAGGGGTAAAAGAATAATTACTCTCTGAGGTGATCGGATGCATGGCCGGGGAAGTAGCTTCAGCAGAAGTTTGTTAGGGCAACAACGACTATTGACAGCGTGACCTCCAACGTCGATTGAGCCGCTTC
>NC_033797.1:137078639-137081498 GCF_001876935.1 Asparagus officinalis
CTTCTTTGGAGAGGCTGGCCTCTGCTTCCCGTCGTTGCTTTGACCGACCTGTGAAGTCAGGAGTATAATTAGAAATGGCGTATTATGGCATTTGCATTTGGTCAGCGATAACACCCCTAACGCTTTCCAGGAACATACCTGCTCTGCTCAACTCCTCGACCTCTTCTTCAATCCCCTCTTCTATAGCGATGTCGAGTTGGGAGGGAGCATATTGAGCTTGAAAATCTAGCCCGGCTAAATCGTACAACCCCTCATAGCTAGAAGCTTCTTCGAAATGAGCCTCCTCAAACTCTTTGAACTGTTGGTACTCCTTTCTCCCCGACGCACAAGTGGATTCGCCCAAGCGATGCTTAATCACCTTCAAATAAGACTCAAAAGGCTTAAAGGCCTCGAGTGGTGTGCTGGTGCTCTGATATCACTTACAATACATCAGGGTGTGTCGGAGTTGAGAGTTCTTCAGTAGTAATCTAAACTGAGCACCAGTGCATCCTGCTTAGTGCCAATACCACCCTCGAGCACCGTCGATCAAACTCCCTTCATTTCTTAATCCGGGGTTCGGGTTCCCCACATAGAGTTGGTCATACCTGAACTGGCGAGCAAAATGGTAGGGGAAATATGGCTCCATGTTGCAAGTTGTGCCCATTCGACAAATGTGGTAGCCTGGCCGAATATTGACTAGCCAACGGAAGCTACCCAAAGACAGTGCACTAAAATTGTCTTCCATTGGCACGTCTACAAAAGCGTTGCCATACCCTCCATCGGTGAAGTAGGGAAAACACCGGAAGAACTCATAGTTGCTGAAGAAAGAAAGAGCTTTCCTCATCTCTGCTATGTAGCTATATTTCCACGAGCACTTCTCCAAGCATTGAAGGAAGGGAATCATTTGCCCTTCTCGACGTGCTGCCGATGCACTCATCAAGCAAGGGCAATACAGCACGTACCACGCCATCAGATAAGTGTATGGAAGGCCAATGCGTGGATTTCCACTTTGAATACACGCTACCATAGCAGGAAGCAGCGCATAAGACCATCCTTGAGCTAAGCGGACTGTGGGATAGACCACCTCAACTGGGACCGCTTCAAAAGAATGTGTGGGGATCACACAACGCTTTAGCCACAACATTAGATACCCGGCGAGCAGCGCCTTGATGGAAATGGGAATCTTGGCTTGGTGGTGAAAATATTGGAAAGTCATTCCAGCCTTGAACCCTCCTTCATCGGAGTTGAGGGTGTCCAAGATTGATTTACAATCAAAATCCTCTGCACCAGATAGTCTTGTCATCGATGTTCTAAAACAGATAGTCTGCACAATTCTTGTGGCTATGCCCTGCCTCCTCTTCTTTTTGCCACGATGATCCACTACCCTAATAGTATGCAGGCATATGTGATAGTGTCATAACAGCTTCTAGAGAGTTTCCGCTATTTGAGAAAATTTGTTTCGAAAGATGCTCAATCTCCCTCGGTCCGGGGACATACCCTCCATAAGGAAACTCCCCCATTGACAATCCTGAGACTTCGTACATCTCATGCAACACGAAGCCCAGTTCTCCATTTTGAGTGAAGAAGGTGCCGGTCTCGGGGCAATAGAGTTTGAGAATGGTCTTAAACTGCACCGCATTGATCTTAAGGTCGAATTGTGTGGCCCTAATAGCAGTATATAGTTCTGTACCTTGCATGTCGGCGTTCTCCTCCAAAACAAACTTGGTGATCTGGGACCACCAAAGTGTTGCACTTAGGGCAGAGTGAACCCATCCAGGAGCTCGGAAGTCCTTCGGTAGGAATTGGCCCTGTTAGACCCTAGAAGGGGGGTGATTAGGGTCTTATACTAATCTAATCCGATTAAATACCAATTAAAATTAATTAACAAGTTATCCTAGCAAGTATGAAATACAACAAGTTATATGAGCTAGGATAAGCAATATGAACAATGAGATATATCATATATGATGAAATATATATGCAAGGATATATAAACTAACACAAGGGTGAACAATATGAAACAAGATAGAGGATGATATGAATAATGAGACAACGGCGATATGAGCAATGAGCACAAATATAAATGAACGCCAAAGCACACTCAAACACAATTAAATGATCACGGAGTTCGGACCTTCCGTCCTACGTCTCCGCTACCCACTCCCGGTGAGAAATCCACTATCACAACCGGGTTTTCTACGTTCACCCGAATAACGTTTACACATCACACTCGGTTTTCTAGCTAACCGAAAACTTTATAATCAACACTCTTGCAATCACACTCTATACCCTCACAAGTGTTGGACCTAGTCGTGTCTCCCTCAAGTGCTCGGTTACAACCTCTCCCTAGGCTCGTCAACCGATGCCACTCCTCTTGGGACGATCCCCGACTCTCACCACACACTCCTCTCGGTGTACAAGTGTATTACAAAGTGAATCTCACAATATAGCTCAATAAANAAGCACAACTCAATGTTATAATCTCTCACAACCCTAATATACTATGTATGCAAATACAATAAGCTCAAGTGGGTGTGTGTAAACAATGAGTGAAATCAAAATCAAACTAAACTCAATTAAAATCTAGCATATAGAAATTATAAACAAAATAATAAATAGCTAGAAATGAGTTTAGAGATTCTTCTCTGAATAACAAGATCGAGAGATAGAGATTGAAGCCCAAATAAGAAGATGATCTCCTCCACTTGTGAAAACCAAAACAGCTTTAAACCAAACTCAAACCAACCATAAACCCTTGTTAAAAACTTTCTTAAACTTGTTTAAAACACTCTCATGGTTACTGAGATAGAAGGGGGTTTGGGGGTTTATATAGGAAGAGGAAACAACAGCAAAAACCCCAAACAAATGACAAAAAAAAAC
>NC_033797.1:137081707-137086208 GCF_001876935.1 Asparagus officinalis
GGCGGTCGACCGTGGCGGTCGACCGCGAACAGATACTTCAGAATGACAGGTTTAAAAGCATATTTTGAGACTTTTGGAAAATTGTTAAAAATAACAAATGAAGTCCAAAAATAATGGAACTTTGGGAAATGTATATAAACATGTAAATGAACATGTTACAAAAAGAATTTTCCAAATTACATTTCCTATTTGTAAAAAATCATCATTTTGCAAAAATGGTCCAAAACACAAAAATGTAAACATGTGAATTTTGACATTTTGGCTAAATTATGTTTTGAAACTTTTTACAATGATTATGTAGACTTAATAAAATATGTATATGATTATTGTTAAGTCCAAAAACTAATAATACAATATTTTCACAAAATTGCATATTCTATGCAATATATTCTAAAACACGATAATAAATATGAAACATGTGATTTCATAATTATAAATATGAAAACTCAAAAACTATGTATGTATATATATAACTATATATATGCATAGAAACCAAAACTTATGTATATATATATAACTATATATATATACGAAGAAACCAATAAATGTGTGTGTATAGATATTAAGCTTAACGTACTTAAGGATATGATCGTTGAGGCTCGATTTCATCCATCCTCCAACTTATTGTTTGTCTACAATAAATAACAAAAAACAAGCACTAAACAAACAATATTAGATGTATATTATTTGTTAAATCATTATCAAAACAAAAAGGCCAACAATCTCCCCCTTTTTGATGATGACAAACAATTTACAAAAAATATATATGCATGAAAGGAAATGAATATATAAATTATAATTCACATGCATATAAACAAGAAAGAATATACTCACAATATTTCTTCCCCTTTGACAACATCAAAAAGGGGACAAAAGGATGAAGAGAGCGAAAGCTCCCCCTATCAATATGCATGGGTGAGTATAAAAATATAGAAAGATATAGGGATTTCTCCCCCTATCAAAATACCATATAGAATATATAAAATAAAGATCATGGCAAACATGTGAGCAAGTATAAATGAAAAATATGCTAAACACCACTCACATACAAAAAGACAATGAGAACACATATAAATATGTCAATGTGAAAAAAAAATGACTCATATCAAAGATCATAAAAATTATGTATAAAAGTAGATTTATGAAATCAAAAGAAAAATAATATGAGAATCAAGTAAAAAGTTTTCAAAAGAAAACAAATCACTCAAATGAAATCATAAATCAAAAATTTGAGCCAAAAAATGATATTTGATCAATAAAGGAAATTTTCTTTATAAAACTTGATCAAACCACATAAAGAATACATTATAAAGCATATTTAAATTTTAAATCATCCATTTGAACTATATAATGAATTCAAAAGAACAAACCACAACAAATTTTCATAGTTTCAAAAAAAAGATTACAAAACGCACAACAATCATGAACTATGGAAAAAATCATCTTTAAAAGTATAAAGCCAAATCATCATTGATTTTCCAAAATCAAGAAAGACAACTATATCTAGCTCTTGAGCTAGTAACAACCCATATAAACATTCTAGCATCCGGTAAACATGATTTGGGAATAAACACCCAATAAATTTGGAGGGTTATATAAGTACAAACCTCTCATCAAAACAAACCAAATAATCATGAAAACAAAAGATTTTATCAATTAAAAATTGTTTTCATATAAAAAGATTTCAAAGCATAATTTTCAAAACCAAGACAAAAAAAATAAAAATACTAAAATTCTTGGTTTAAAATCAAATTTATTTTGGTACCGAAGTAATATTAGTACCAAAAGGTTTAGGGACATAACCCCTATCATTTAAGCTCAAAACCCTAGGGTTATGAACCCTCTTAGGCATATGTGGTTCACTAACATGGTCAAAGCAATAATCGCTCAAATGACCCTTCCGATTGCAATACGTGCAATGAAAGAGATCTATTTGTTTTTATAGACCATTAGCTCGTGCACGGGAAACATTTGAAACCATAGGTGATCTTTTAAGATTATTTTGCAAATGTGAAATATTATCAAAACAAAACTTTCCTAAGTGGCCATATCTACCACAAACATCACATTTAAAAGCATGTGGCCTACTAGAAACATTTGGCAAATAAAATTTCTTTTTCAAATCAAAACAATATTCGGCCAAATAACCAAAACGACCACATTGATCACATCTATATACATGAGCATGCTTATGATGAACAATAGGTGCATGTGTGTGTACATGTGATGAAGAAGCTACATGAGATGCACAAGGAGCATTGACATTTTTATGTTTGTGTGCATCATAGCAAAATTTAGCTAGATGACCTTTTCGGCCACAAATAGAGTACTTGTAAACTTTGCTATATATGTGTGCATGATGAGTGGATGATTTCTTAGACTTGGCACACATATCCATAAGCTTCTTATGATTATTTATGCATGTTTTCAAGGTTGAATCTAAAGATGAAATGCATTTTTTCATAAGATTCAAGTCTTCATTTTTAGGCACATATGCACTTTTAGAAGTAGAACATAAATAGTTATTTATAAAAGAAGCAGTATCATTTTGTATGTTCTTTACTTCTAACATGGCATTATCTTTTTCATGAGTTAACTTGGCAAAGTTTGAAAGCAAAGAATCATGATCCGGTTTTAATTTTTCATTATTTTCTTTAAGGATCATATTTTCATTAGAAATAATATCAAACTTAGAATTTAAAGACTCATGATCGGATTTCAAATTTTCATGCTTGCTTTGTAAATCAACAAAATCTTTATGGAATTTGTTAAAGGCATGTAATAATTTTTCACTAGCACAAGCAAGTTCATCACTAGATAAATCATTATCGGGTTCGAACTCGCAAACCTCACTAGGGTTATCGTCTAGTGGCTGTGTGCATGATGCTCCGTATGAACTTGAAGTCGGATCCTCCAAAGCTTGTTGGATCGCCTCCAAGTCCCCTTGATGTGCTTCTATAAATTTCCAAAGTTTGTAAGCACTATCAAAATGAACAAACTTGTTAGACATAGATGAATTAAAAGCATTTAGCAAATATTCTAACAAAATATTGTTCATTGTAAACATATGATGATCATTCTTATTTCACTTGGATTTCTCCAAAGTGGGCATAATATAAGCATTATCTATAATTTCCTATAAATCAAAGTGTTTAGATTGAACAAAAAGTTTAAATCTAACACACCATTGGGCATAGGGGAAATTATCTAATCTAGGAGCAATACTAGAATCATAGCCTAAACAAGATGCATCATTCATATTCATAATTTGTAAAAATATACAAGCAAGATACAAATGCACAGGATGGCGGTAAATAAGTATGGGATGGCAGCTACGTCAACATCTACTTTACATGTGTTGGTTGACGAGTGGAGGAGAGATCACCTCAGCATTAAATGCAAATTGATCTGAGTTATGACGGTGTGGACGTGGTCCTATGTGTTATGTTAGACCCTAGAGGGGGGGGTGATTAGGGTCTTATGCTAATCTAATCCGATTATATGCCAATTAAAATTAATTAACAAGTTATCCTAGCAAGGAGGTATACTATATGATATATGTAAGGATATGCAAACACATGGTAACATAAACAAATGATATAGTGGATAAAATAAACAACGAGAGAAGGCTATAAAGATGAACAAATATAAGTGTGCTAAGCCAACTCAAACACAATCAAATGATCACGGAGTTCGGACCTTCCGTCCTACGTCTCCGCTCCCCACTCCCGGGGAGAAATCCACTATCACAACCGGGTTTTCTACGTTCACCCGAATAACGTTTACACCTCACACTCGGTTTTCTAGCTAACCAAAAACTTTATTATCAACACTCTTACAATCATACTCTACACCCTCACAAGTGTTGGACCTAGCCGTGTCTCCCTCAAGTGCTCGGTTACAACCTCTCCCTAGGCTCGTCAACCGATATCACTCCTCTTGGGACGATCCCCGACTCTCACCACACACTCCTCTCGGTGTACAAGTGTATTACAAAGTGAATCTCACAATATGGCTCATATAAATCAAATGATTGTTCTCTCTATGGATGAGAACACAATGAAAGCTCACACTCAATTGTTACAACTCTCACCAACCCAAATATACTATGTATGAAAATACAATAAGCTCAATATGGGTGTGTGTAACAATGAGATAATATAATCAAATCTAAACTCAATATAAAAACTAGCTTTAAAGAAAAATAATCAAATAACTATACAAATGTAAAGCTAGATAAGAGTTTAGAAATCTTCTCAATAGATCAAGAGGTGGAGGGAGAATAGTTGGAAGCTCAAACTTCAATAGATGATCTCCTCAAGCTCTTGTGGAATTTTCTTCACAAACAAACTCTTGAAACAAACTTAAAAACCCTTCAACAAACTTGTAAAACTCTTTTTAAAACTCTCTTAAACATCCATAAGAAACAATGAAAGTTGAGGGCTTTTTATAGCCTCTTAAACCAGCCACAAACTCCCAAAAACCGAAAATATCAAAAACT
>NC_033797.1:137086237-137090607 GCF_001876935.1 Asparagus officinalis
GGCGGTCGACCGTGGCGGTCGACCGCGAACAGATACTTCAGAATGACAGGTTTAAAAGCATATTTTGAGACTTTTGGAAAATTGTTAAAAATAACAAATGAAGTCCAAAAATAATGAAACTTTGGGAAATGTATATAAATATGTAAATGAACATTTTACAAAAAGAATTTTCCAAATTGCATTTCCCATTTGTGAAAAATTATCATTTTGAAAAAATAGTCCAAAACACGAAAATGTAAACATGTGAATTTTGACATTTTGGCTAAATCATGTTTTGAAACTTTTCACAATGATTATGTAGACTTAATAAAATATGTATATGATTATTGTTAAATCCAAAAACTAAGAATACAATATTTTCACAAAATTGCATATTCTATGCAATATATTCTAAAACACAATAATAAATATGAAACATGTGATTTCATATATATAAATATGAAAACTCAAAAAATATGTATGTATATATATAACTATATATATGCATAGAAACCAAAACTTATATATATATATATATATATATATATATATACAAAGATTCACCGACATTCCGCCAACCTCCTTTGGATATGATCGTTGAGGCTCGATTCCATCCATCCTCCAACTTATTGTTTGTCTACAATAAATAACAAAATACAAGCACTAGACAAACAATATTAGATATAAATTGTTTGTTAAATCATCATCAAAACAAGAAGGCTAACAATCTCCTCCTTTTTGATGATGACAAACAATTTACAAAAAAGATATATGCATGAAAGAAAATGAATATATAAATTATAATTTACATGCATATAAACAAGAAAGAATATACTCATAATATTTCTCCCCCTTTGACAACATCAAAAAGGGGACAAAAGGATGAAGAGAGCGAAAGCTCCCCCTATCAATATGCATGGGTGAGTATAAAAATATAGAAAGATATAGGGATTGCTCCCCCTATCAAAATACCATATAGAATATATGAAATGAAGATCATGGCAAACATGTGAGCAAGCATAAATAAAAAATATGCTAAACACCACTCACATACAAAAAGACAATGAGAACACATATAAATATGTCAATATGGAAAAAAAATGTCTCATATCAAATATCATAAAAATTATGTATAAAAGTAGATTTAAGAAATCAAAAGAAAAATAATATGAGAATCAAGTAAAAAGTTTTCAAAAGAAAACAAATCACTCAAATGAAATCATAAATCAAAAATTTGAGCCAAAAAATGATATTTGATCAATAAATGAAATTTTCTTTGTAAAACTTGATCAAACCACATAAAGAATACATTATAAAGCATATTTAAAATTTGAATCATCCATTTGAGCTATATAATGAATTCAAAAGAACAAATCACAACAAATTTTCATAGTTCCAAAAAAAAGATTACAAAACGCACAAGAATCATGAACTATGGAAAAAATCATCTTTAAAAGTATAAAGTCAAATCATCATTGATTTTTAAAAATCAAGAGAGGCAACTATATCTAGCTCTTGAGCTAGTAACAACCCATATAAACATTCTAACATCCGGTAAACATGATTTGGGAATAAACATCCAATAAATCCGGAGGGTTATATAAATACAAACCTCTCATCAAAACAAAACAAATAATCATGAAAACAAAAGATTTTATCAATTAAAATTTGTTTTCATATAAAAAGATTTCAAAGCATAATTTTCAAAACCAAGACAAAAAAATAAAAATACTAAAATTCTTGGTTTAAAATCAAATTTGTTTTGGTACCCAAGTAATATTGGTACCAAAAGGTTTAGGGACATGACCCCTATCATTTAAGTTTAAAACCCTAGGGTTATGAACCCTCTTAGGCATATGTGGTGCACTAATACGGTCAAAGCAAGAATCGCTCAAATAACCCTTCTGATTGCAATACGTGCAATGAAAGAGATCCATTTGTTTTTGTGGACCTTTAGCTCGTGCACGGGAAACATTTGCAACCATAGGTGATCTTTTAAGATTATTTTGCAAATGTGAAACATTATCAAAGCAAAACTTTCCTAAGTGGCCATATCTACTACAAACATCACATTTAAAAACATGTGGCCTACTAGAAACATTTGGCAAATGAAATTTCTTTTTCAAATCAAAACAATATTCGGCCAAATGACCAAAACGACCACAATGATCACATCTATACACATGAGCATGCTTATGATGAATAATAAGTGCATGTGTGTGTACATGTGATGAAGAAGCTACATGAGATACACAAGGAGCATTGACATTTTTATGTTTGTGTGCATCATAGCAAAATTTAGCTAGATGACATTTTCGGCCACAAATAGAGCACTTGTAAACTTTGTTATATATGTGTGCATGATGAGTGGATGATTTCTTAGACTTGGCACACATATCCATAAGCTTCTTATAATTATTTATGCATGTTTTTAAGGTTGAATCTAAAGATGAAATGTATTTTTTTATAAGATTCAAGTCTTCATTTTTAGGCACATATGCACTTTTAGAAGTAGAACATAAATAGTTATTTATAAAAGAAGCAGTATCATTTTGTATGTTCTTTACTTCTAACATGGCATTATCTTTTTCATGAGATAACTTGGCAAAGTGTGAAAGCAAAGAATCATGATCCGATTTTAATTTTTTATTATTTTCTTTAAGGATCATATTTTCATTAGAAATAATATCAAACTTAGAAGTTAAAGACTCATGATCGGATTTCAAATTTTCATGCTTGCTTTGTAAATTAATAATTTCATGCTTGCTTTGTAAATCAACAAAATCTTTATGCAATTTGTTAAAGGCATGTAACAATTTTTCACTAGCACAAGCAAGTTCATCACTAGATAAATTATTATCGGGTTCGAACTCGCAAACCTCACTAGGGCTATCGCCTAGCAGCTGTATGCATGATGCTGCGTATGAACTTGAAGTCTGATCCTCCAAAGCTTGTTGGATCGCCTCCAAGTCCCCTTGATGTGCTTCTATAAATTTCCAAAGTTTGTAAGCACTATCAAAATGAACAAACTTGTTAGACATAGATGAATTAAAAGTATTTAGCAAATATTCTAACAAAATATTGTTCATTGTAAACATATGATGATCATTCTTATTCCACTTAGATTTCTCCAAAGTGGGCACAATATAAGCATCATCTATAATTTCCCATAAATCAAAGTGTTTAGATTGAACAAAAAGTTTAAATATAACACACCATTGGGCATAGGGGAAATTATCTAATCTAGGAACAATATTGATGGCATAACCTAAACCATGCATATCCATAATATAAAAGGCAAGCAAGATACAAATAAAGCTCAAAATTAGATTAGCACAATAAGCTAACTTGGATCTTTAACTCAAGGCGATTAGACCTTAAATCAAAGAGAACCAAGCTCTGATACCAATTGTTAGACCCTAGAGGGGGGGTGATTAGGGTCTTATGCTAATCTAATCCGATTAAATGCCAATTAAAACAAATTAACAAGTTATCCTAGCAAGAATGAAATACCACAATGTAAATGAGCTAGGATAAGCAATGTAAACAGCAATGAGACATATCCTATTCTAGCTAACCGAAAACTTTACAATCAACACTCTTGCAATCACACTCTACACCCTCACAAGTGTTGGACCTAGCCGTGTCTCCCTCAAGTGCTCGGTTATAACCTCTCCCTAGGCTCATCAACCGACGCCACTCCTCTTGGGACGATCCCCGACTCTCACCACACACTCCTCTTAGTGTACAAGTGTATTACAAAGTGAATCTTACAATATGGCTCAATAAATATTTGTTCTCTATTATGGATGAGAACACAATGAAAGCTCACACTCAATTGTTACAACTCTCACCAACCCAAAATATATTATGAATGAAAATACAATAAGCTCAAGTGGGTGTGTGTAAACAATGAGTGAAATCAAAATCAAACTAAACTCAATTAAAATCTAGCATATAGAAATTATAAACAAAATAATAAATAGCTAGAAATGAGTTTAGATATTCTTCTCTGAATAACAAGATGGAGAGATAGAGATTGAAGCCTAAACAAGAAGATGGTCTCCTCCACTTGTAAAAACCAAAACAGCTTTAAACCAAACTCAAACCAACCATAAACCCTTGTTAAAAACTTTCTTAAACTTGTTTAAAACACTCTCATGGTTGCTGAGATAGAAGGGGGTTTGGGGGTTTATATAGGAAGAGGAAATAACAGCAAAAACCCCAAACAAATAACAAAAAAACCCCCAACCAATGGTAACAAGAAATAACCATTGGAACAGAACTGACAGATCGGCGGTCGACCGTGGCGGTCGACCGCGAGCAATCAGAAACAGGAAAAAGGCTCTGGACAAGCGACGGTCGACCGTGAAATTCTCTGGACTCACTAC
>NC_033797.1:137090617-137134504 GCF_001876935.1 Asparagus officinalis
GGGGGTGGGGGGGGGGGGGGAGCCATAAAAACATATTCTGAGTTCTGAACTCATGGCGGTCGACCGTGGCTGTCGACCGCGAACAGATACTTCAGAATGACAGGTTTAAAAGCATATTTTGAGACTTTTGGAAAATTGTTAAAAATAACAAATGAAGTCCAAAAATAATGAAACTTTGGAAAATATATATAAACATGAAAATGAACATATTACAAAAAGAATTTTCCAAATTTTATTTCACATTTGTGAAAAATCATCATTTTTCAAAAATAGTCTAAAACACGAAAATGTAAACATGTGAATTTTGACATTTTGGCTAAATCATGTTTTAAAACTTTTCACAATGATTATGTAGACTTAATAAAATATGTATATGATTATTTTTAAGTCCAAAAACTAAGAATACAATATTTTCACAAAATTGCATATTCTATGCAATATATTCTAAAACACAATAATAAATATGAAACATGTGATTTCATATTTATGGATATGATCGTTGAGGCTCGATTTCATCCATCCTCCAACTTATTGTTTGTCTACAATAAATAACAAAATACAAGCACTAGACAAATAATATTAGATGTAAATTATTTGTTAAATCATCATCAAAACAAGAAGGCCAACAATCTCCCCCTTTTTGATGATGACAAACAATTTACAAAAAATATATATGCATGAAAGGAAATGAATATATAAATTATAATTCACATGCATATAAACAAAAAAGAATATACTCACAATATTTCTCCCCTTTGACAACATCAAAAAGGGGACAAAAGGATGAAGGGAGCGAAAGCTCCCCCTATCAATATGCATGGGTGAGTATAAAAATATAGAAAGATATAAGGATTGCTCCCCCTATCAAAATACCATATAGAATATATGAAATGACGATCATGGCAAACATGTGAGCAAGCATAAATGAAAAATATGCTAAACACCACTCACATACAAAAAGACAATGAGAACACATATAAATATGTCAATGTGGGAAAAAATGTCTCATATCAAAGATCATAAAAATTATGTATAAAAGTAGATTTATGATATCAAAAGAAAAATAATATGAGAATCAAGTAAAAAGTTTTCAAAAGAAAACAAATCACTCAAATGAAATCATAAATCAAAAATTTGAGCCAAAAAATGATATTTGATCAATAAAGGAAATTTTCTTTATAAAACTTGATCAAACCACATAAAGAATATATTATAAAGCATATTTAAAATTTGAATCATCCATTGGAGCTATATAATGAATTCAAAAGAACAAATCACAACAAATTTTCATAGTTCCAAAAAAAAGATTACAAAATCACAACAAATTTTCATAGTTCCAAAAAAAAGATTACAAAACGCACAAGAATCATGAACTATGGAAAAAATCATCTTTAAAAGTATAAAGCAAGATTACAAAACGCACAAGAATCATGAACTATGGAAAAAATCATCTTTAAAAGTATAAAGCCAAATCAACGAAGATCGCCAGACAACGAAGTTCACCAGAACAAATGAACTTCACCAGACAACAAAGTTCGCCTGAACAAACGAACTTTGCAAGACAACGAAGCTTGCCGGAACAAGCAAACTTCGCTAGAAGAATGAACTTCACGTGTTCATCTTCTTCAAGCCCTAGGGTTACACACAGAAAAAAGGATGATTCTCACCTGAGAAGGGCAGAGCGACATGAGGAGTGGCGGAAGCAGAGGCCTTCCCCTTCCCCTTTGCGACAGTAGTCCTAGTTTTGGGTGCTATGGAGGAAATCACAACAAAGATGAAAGCTTTTTCAAAAGTTTTCTCGAACAGTATGATCACAATGGCTTCTCCACAAAGAAGAATAAGCCTATACATAGGCGGGAGAATAAATTGTTGAGATTTGATCTCCAACCGAAGCGACAATTCAGATTGAGTTCAACGACTGAGATTCGACTTTTTCAAAATCAAGGGTCACGATTAACTCTTGAAGAAACGGTTGAAATTTGATCTTTAACCGAACTCAATGGTTCAGATCGAGCACGTGAAACGTTAAGGCCAAATCACATCGCATTTATTATGATCTGACGAGTCATCACCGCCTCGACTGGCGAACTTTGAAGCCCGCATGTAGCCGATTAGTTCGTCTGCAACTGCCTGGTTCGCCTACAACGCTAAGTCCGCCTGAACATTTAGCTTGCCTGAATTCATTAGCTTTGCCTGAAGAGCTCAACTTCGCTAGAATGGCCAAGTTCGCTAAAAATTCCCCACTTCGCCTGAATCAGTGAACAATGATCATTTTGAAAATCTAAGTATTCAAAGTATTTCAGATCCCGCTCTAAGCCACTACGAGATCTAAAAATTTTGAAGGGGGTTTTGTAGGCAAGTAAAATTGCCTCTATCCCTAACAAAGCAAGGAAGCTCAAAAGTTCACCTGAACATTCAAGTTCGCATTAACAAAGTCAAGTTCGCATGAATACTTGACTCCACTGACAAAGCCAAGTTCGCTTGTTCGCCTGAATGACTCAGATTCAAGTTCACCTAAACATTCAAGTTCGCATGAACAAAGTCAACTTCGCATGAATACTTGACTCTGCAAGCAAAACCAAGTTCACCTGATAACGTGGCTTCGCTTGAATCAATCATGCAAATTCAGATTCGCCTGAACTAATCAAGCTTCACCATGATGTCTCGTGCGAAGTTAGGTTCGTCCGAACACTTAACTTTGCCTACGAGGTTTGCTTGCATGTTCCAACTCTCCTGCAAGCTCATTAAGCTCACCTGAACGTTCAAGTCCGCCTGCAACGTCAAGTCCGCCTGCGCCGCTTGACCAAGTCAGTCACTAAGGTTTAAAATGTGGAAGTGGTTACACCCACTTCCCACGTTCCTAGGAGTTGGTTACACATCATTCTCCTCTATGAATAGCCATTAATGGCTACCAAAAAAGGGGAAGGGAACGAATCATTTTGGAGAAAATCGTGCACTCATCCTTTCAAGCATTCTAGCTCGGGTACTCGAACTCCGACAAAACCTCTACCACATGAGGAAGTTCGTTCACAACCTTGTTCGAATTGTTAACGGGAAGCAAACTCGACTCAAACATCGAGTGAAGCATCCTTTCGTCCCAAAGATCCCACGTTAAACAAAAGAGAGATCAAATCAATTCTCTCTTCTTTTGTGTAAAAGAGATTTTTTTATTTATAATGCGCAAATCAATCAATACAAATTCGGAATCATCTTTTATGACATACACAAACATCTACCTAATCCCTATATAATCACTCAAAATAAGTAAGTAAGAGAATGAAGTTTGTGGTGTTAGCTACAGAGGACCAGTTTCACAAAAGGCTATTTCGAAACCTGGCCGATATGTATGTTTATGCATGCTTATAACATAGATAGCAGGTAACCTAGCGTTGTTGCTTTAATAAGCCAAAATAACATACCAACGGCATACACTTACTAAAAGAAACTATCTCCCCCTTCTTGTCCATGTCTTCTCTCAGTCCCAACTTCTAAGTCAAGAAGAGTTGCATGGATTCCAGCTTTAAAAAGCATCTGCCTAGTCCACCTAGGCGTATTCCTAGATAATCATATTTTAATAACACTTTTATGCTCTCATTATCTATTTTTATATCAATAAACATACCACTAATAATATGTTTTATCTTAATTTGCAGGTTAATGAATAATTAAGAATAAAAGCCAAAAAACACTCTAACTTCCTAATTTTCTACCATTTATTGAAGCTCGTATATGAGGACAAAAGAAGCCCTATGAAAGATTAAGGATCCATAAAGAAATCGGGTCAAGAAATCAAGAAAAAAACCAATCTGTCGAGAACCAATCTGTCGGCCAACCGATTGGTCAATTGATTGGTAGTCGGCATAAACATATTTGTGGCTGGATTTTAATTCTTGATCTTCAAGTTTCATCTAAGGGTTCTTATTCATTGCTGTAGGCTATAAATAGGGGTAGAGATTGAGGGGTTAGGGTGTAAAGAATTTTGTAAAAACTCCATTTGGAGTAGAAGGTTACTCTTAATTGAGAAGGCCGTACAAATTTGTAACTTTTTATTATAATTAATAAAACATTTTTTTCCACCTCTTCATATTTTTCTTTTCTTCTCTTTGTTTAATCATGAAGATGAAGATGAGATGAAGATGGAGATCAAGATGAAGATTTGCCTTCATCAAGACGCTAGAACCCTCTTTGAATGTAAATTTTCTCTTTTATCTTTTTTATTTTCTTGTAATAATTTCTTTTCTTGCTTTAGATATTCAAGGGACTATAACCCTCTTGAAATACATTTATTTTGATGCATGGTAGAGTAGATTTACTTTCAATATCTTTATTTTCTTGTATTTATTTTGTAGTATAGATTTATATTTTTACATAGTTTAGATTCCATTTATTGTTCTTTTTTCTTTTTGCTCATAGTTTATGTTGGGGAATTTTAGTCTCCCGGCGTACTATGATCTGCACAACTCAGAAGCCAATCCACAATCAACAAGATAGAAAACAACTACAATCAAGAAGAAAAAACATCGAGATTTACGTGGTTTAGTCGACCAACTTCGACCCACGTCCACGGGACAATAATACGAGAAATCCACTATATATCAGGGAGAACTACAAGAAGAATCACTCAACTCTCATCTCTTAATCTCTTAACCTCGCATACATAATCAGCTTTCATATTCTCTCCAAAGCCCTCTCCTTACAATCTTTTGAATGGACAAAGACTGCAAAACTCTCTCCTAATGATGTACTCTTTTGCACGGACAAAGACTATGAAACCCTCACCTCTCACACAATATTCTTGAATCAAGCTACGCCCTCTGCTAAGCCTAAATTACAAGAATATTGACTCTCTCTCCTTTTCTTGGTTTTTCCTCTAACAATAGAAGAATATATATAAAAATCAAAACTCTAACTCTAGCCTAACTTCCTAATTAGAATATGATTCAAACTCCTAATCATGATGAGACACAATCTCCTAGTTATGATAGATCTCTAACCATATCTAATTCTCATGAAGTTATACAAAAAATCAAAGACGCAATCCTAACAATCTCCATCTTAGATTTGATTCCTAAACTCCCTTGAAGATACATCATCGTTGTCTTGAAACTTTGTCTCTCCTCCTAGCGTCTTCTATTCTTTTACACTTCAAACTGAAGGATCTACACTCCTAATTGAAACACCTTACTCCAACCTGGATACCCCTATGACCCTCACTTTCATCTACCTCGCCGTGGTGCCTCTACCTCTCTTGTGCGCACCAAGAGATCTGCCACCTCTAACATTAGAAGCAAATCAATTATGTTTCTCCTCCCAACTTGAGCCTGACAATAGCCTCCTCACACTTGTTATTCTTGTGCTCCACCTGCATCTCTCATCCCAAACTATATTGGTGTACCTCTTCTACTCCACACTATGAGCTGGATACATCTATTTCCTCCATCACTTGGCTTGAACCGAATATGAGTGCTCATTGTCTTCAAGTCCAATGTCACCATCTTTATCTCCCTGTATGTCACTCAGTCGTACCCGCTTGCAAGCTTCACCTAATTTGGCATTGTCCTCCTTGAGTCTACACACCGATCAACTCCTGCTCCCGCGATAACTCTGAATAATTATATGCTAACAACTCTACTGCTAATATCACATCTGATTCTCTATACCAGTCTCATCTGTAGCATACTCGTTTATCTTATTTGCCATCAGATATCTCTCATCACCATCATTAGAATTTTTCCTCCATATTTTGACTAATTCAAGCATAATAGTCTCCCTGCTGGACCCCAACTCCACTCACGACTAATAGTCAGCGCCTCCGCCCGTCTTCCTCCACCGCTAATTGGTCGCGTCCTTTCTTTCATCTTGATTCTTGTAACACCACTGATCTTCACTTTTGTATAATGTCTATCTTGCGAACTTGCTCTTAGATCCATCACCATTGCTTTGATGCTACTTATTGGGGAAATTTAGTCTCCCTGCATACTACGATCTGCACAACTCAGAAGCCAACCTACAATCAACAAGATAGAAAACAATTGTAATCAAGAAGAAAGAACACCGAGATTTACATGGTTTGATCCACCAACTTCGACCTACGTCTATGGGGCAACAATACGAGAAATCCAATATGTATCATGGAGAACTACAAGAGGAACCACTCAACTCTCGTCTCTCAACCTCACATGCATAATCAACTTTCATATTCTCTCTAAAGCCCTCTCCCTATAATCTTTTGAATGGACAAAGACTGTGATATCCTCTCCTAATGATGTACTATTTTGCACGGATAAAGACTACGAAACTCTCGTCTCTCGCACAATATTCTTGAATCAGGCTATGCCTTTGCTAACCTGAATTACAAGAATATTGGCTCTATCTCATCTGCTTGGTTTTTCCTCCAACAATAGTAAAATATATATAGGGAAACCAAAACCCTAACTCTAACCTAACTTCTTAATTAGAATATGATTCAAACTCCTAATCATGATGAGACCTAATCTCTTAATCATGATCGATCTCTAACCCTATCTAATTCTCGTGAAGTTATATAAAGAATCAAAGACACAATCCCACAATTTAGATCTTTACTTTTTTGTCTTATTTTTTTCCTTTTTGTAATTAGTTTATTTTACTTCCTTCATACTCTTTAATTTTTATTTTGCTTTTATTTTCTAAGATGTGGAACTAAATCCTTGTAGGGATTCTATAATTGTATGAAACTAGTTTAATTTCTTTTAAAAATTATGAATTACTCTCTTGTGCTTACAATGGCATGTTTAGGATAATCAACTAGAGAACTAATTGGTAAATTAAGAATTGGATAATCTATGCTTGCCTTGAGTGGTAGGATAAAAAGAGAATAGTTCATGAATTTATAAGTAAAATTGGTTAGTGGATTCAATTCTAGAGTCCTCATATCTCTAATTGAATTCTCTATCTTTACTTTCTTGAATTTCCTCTTTGTTCTTGATTTTTCTTTATTTGCTTCTTGGTTTTTTTCCCTTTTCTTCATCTTTCTCCCCTCTTAATCTTGTTTTGTTTTCATTTGCATATAATCACAACCACTCTCTTTATCTCTCCACAGATCATGATCTCCTAATTGTCACACACACAACTTAAGAATCACTTTTGATTAATTCTTACAACATCTTCCTTGTGTGATTCGACATATTCACAAACACCACATCACTAGGCCAAGGCGGCACCTAGGCCGCCTAACTAGCATTCTAGCACTTAGCGTCTGGTGGTACCTAAGCTGCTTGCCTAGGTTTTGGGAGTGTTTAGGGAAGCATTGTTTATTTATATGTACTGCACGCTTTAGGCCTTGATCGTTAATCTTTTGTGTTGTGACCTCTACGTCCTCCAACATCCTTCAAATTCCTTTATCCTCCAAATATGAACACCTCCACTACCTCCTCTAACCTTTAGCAAAATATCATCGATCATCACTTAAATGAAGAAAGAAATCCGTCTAAACACCAGTCTGGCACCTAAGCTTTCTATATCATTGACATTTACTATCAATTATTACAATTGTAAAATAAAAAAGAAAACATTCTAGGCTCTAGGCGTTAAATTCAACGCCTAGGACTTCTAGCATTTTTCTATAACCTTGTTAGTTATTATTTTGGCTATTTAGTATTTAAGTATACATGGTTTATTGTAGATCTAAGATTGCTATCTATTTTTTATCAAATCGATATTAATTTAATATATATTTTTATCAATTATTATAATTAAATATTTTAAAAATAGCCAAATGCATATGCGCCGCCTATGCGTACGCCTAGGCGTCTAGGCAATAGGCGCTGGCTCAAACACCTAGCCCGCCTAGCGCCTTCTGTAACATTAGATTTTAGTATCCATGTATGCAGGGAAAATTGCAATGAAAAGAACTAAGAAAATTTGACTTGTATTTCTTTGATCTCGATTACAACTTGATTACAAAAGAGAGGAGAACGAAATTGGTTCTTCCTCTTTGTTTAAAACTGGGTTCTTCACGGTGGCGATGGAGTGCCTCCCTCGAATGCTCACGTCGAGTTTGCTCTCCGTTGACGATCCGCACGTCTTGATTCACTGGAACGATGTCTTCTCCTCACGATTTGACGTTGTGGAGAACTTGCGTGGCAAGTTTAAAACTCTTGATGAGTTGATAACTCTGATCGAGTTTGAACTCTTGAAAAAGAGTTGATTTGAACCGAAGATCGGTTATAAGCCAAGGACAGAGGCTCCCTGTTGCTGACGTTGAAGATGATCTTCGTTGGAAGATGATGTCGATCTCCTCCAAAGCCTGTCTCCAGTGGTCGATCCAAGCCAAGAAAATCCAACCGAACCCCAAAAGAGAAGCCCCTGAATTGAATTGATCTTCAGTTATTTATAGAGGATTAAGGGGGGGAAACCGCCCCTTAAATCTCTCCTAAGCGGGGTGTAACAGCCCCCAAATCGTGGGAAACGATTTTAGAACCGTTCAACTCATGTTGAATGAGTCAAACACCCACGTTGGCGTTCAGGACCCTAACCTCACGTCTTAGAATTGAGACGCGAAGTTGGGTGTTGGCTGAACATTGATGAAGGTCGGTGTTGGCTGGACCCCTACGAACGCGAGGGTCGCTCACGTTTCGCCTGTTGTAACGCGGGTCCGACTCCAGCATTTTGATGTTGAAACGCGGGGTTCGACCCTGGCGTTTTGATGTTGAAACGCGGGGTTCGACCCTGGCGTTTTGATGTTGTAACGCGGGGTTCGACCCTGGCGTTTTGATGTTGTGACGCGGGGTTCGACCTTGGCGTTTTGCTGTTGAAACGCGGGGTTCGACACTGGCGTTTTGATGTTGTAACGCGGGGGTCGACCTTGGCGTTTTGATGTTGTGACGCGGGGTTCGACCTTGGCGTTTTGATGTTGAAACACGGGGAGGACTTCTACGTCTTGCCTTGCAGAGATTATCATCAAGTAATCTCTTTTTGTCATAGCATTGCAAAGATCATTGTCTTGTAATCTTCGTCTTGGCTCCTTGAGAATATGAGAGTCGTCAGATTGTAACTCCCGATGTTGATTGTGAAGGCTGTTGAAATAGAGCTTCCATCAGTTGTCGTGAAGGTCGTCAGATTGTAACCTTCAGCAATCTACGCGAAAGTCTTCAGATTACAGCCTTCTGGAAGTCGTCAGATTGTAACTTCCATCATCGGTGGTTGATGGGGGATAAGCTATCTATTGTAATTTTTAGACAGCCTACAATCCACAATAGAGTATTTTATCTATAACATTAAAAAATTTAGACACTCCAATGTAAAAGCTTAGAACTAAGTATGTATTAAAAAAACACCAAACTACCTAATTTCTTTTAGGATTTATACGTTAAAAATGGCAGCCACTATAACATTGATTACTAGAAAAATGTTAATCATCTCTTCCTCCTCTCTCGGCTCAAATTCTTCCCATGATTATGTTGGACCCTTAATCTCTTCGACCATTTTCCATTTTCCCTTTAAATGAAAAAAATAACAATGATACTATTTTTAACCTAACATTCATACAAATATTTATAATTCAGGAACTAAAATTCAATGTTACCATTGTATAAAATTTCCTAATTTGATAAGGAGTTGATAACCAAACAACAGAAATATTTATTTGATTTTCGATTCCAAAACTTGTGATATCCTTGTGTACATGACCATACGTCAAGTGATGGTTAACATGTACTTCTAATCACTTCAAAATCTCATGTTTTACATGCATTTGTAAATTATGTGTTCGCCTGTAAGTGGTATAGTGGTAGTTAATATTGTGCAGATTTATATTCATTATTAATGAATAGCAAGCACATCTCATATTTTAAATTACTAGTTTTTGTGCACGTTTAATGCACGTGGTTAAATATCAAAAGTATTTATTTTGTTTAATTTTTTTTCTTATTATAAATAAGTCAGATTCATTTTGAATTAAAATTTATAAATATGGATTATTATATTTGCAATAAATTTTATTTAAACATTTTTAAAAAAAATTATAAAATACATTTGTGTGTTAAACTAGGATCAATATACTTGCATACACAACATTATTTTTTTTAAATTTGTATATATCAAACTTCATATAACATATTTGTTTATCGGATCAAATCATTGATCTCCAATTTGTTTATTTTAGTCATTAAATATAGTGTTAAGTTTAATAAAAATATAATAATATAATATTGATGTGTTAATAAAAATATAACCAAATACTTAATATTAAGATGGTTTGTATAAGCTCAACACAGAGCACATACTTTTCACAAGACTACAAGATATCTTAATTATTGATAGATTTAAAATAAAAAAATAAATACTAAAGATTAAAGATAACTCTAGTATAATTTTCTATGACAAAACATAAGCATATTAAAAATTTTGTGTGAAAATCCCTTCTAAATATTCCTAATTTTACTAAAAAATTTAAGCTTTACTATAAAATATTCAAAAAGGTATCCTTTTTACCTTCTTGTTTCATATTTAATTGAGCCGAGATTAATTCTTCTCCATATTTATCTTTTTCCTATGCAATTCTACGGTAGTGTCTTCATCATCTACATCAATTGTGATATTAGGTTGGTACATAATAAAGAACAAAAGATAAGAAAAGAGTCTAGAAATATATTAGGATTTAATTGGATCAATCAAATTATATCATTATTCATAATTGATATGCATCAGAGACAAAATGTGTTGACAATATTAAACTATAAAACAGACTATATGGATGCTCTAACATAACTTTTTTAGTGTAAGCAACCATCAAGATTAATTTTAAAAATCTCTTGGGTCAGGAATAAACAACTAACAAGCTTGCGGCGGAAGCTAGTGGAATGTAGTACATTCTTAAGAAATATTAATCTTTATTTAATTTCTTCATAATGACAGGATCTCATTATTAACTAACTACAAGGCCTGGTACATTGTTTTTTTATTGGGCGTTCAAGGCAGGCAGAGGACACAAGTGAGTACTCATCACAATGAATATTATACAATTTAAGTATAAAGGAAAAAATGAAAGTTGATCAATGGTGTAGTTGGTGGTGGGGTTAATTTGGGTATATAAATATATTATAGATGGAGATGGAGAATGGTGGTTTTAAAAATAGTAGGTCTGTGTGGGTAATTAATATGGCTTTTGTTTGTGCGGTTTTCTTCGTTCATTTTCAATATATATGTGGTCCTATGGATATATGTAGCTATAGTATTGTTACTCTCTTTTGGATTTCTAAAAGAGTTTGGGCGTAAAGAAAAAAAATTAAATTATCTAATCGAGTTAAAGCAGAATCATATAAGTTAACCTCATACATGAAATTTATTTTAACCAATACTCATATGTAAGTATTACAATTGGCATTGAGATCTAAGATACGTATGAGATTCTCTTTAACTTTTGTACAAACAATATTTATTTAAATCATAATAGTATAATTAAACTTTATGATCTGAAAAATAGATCAAACATACAATATAGTTAATTGCCTTAAAATAATCTAATATAATCTAAGAATAAAGAAAGTAGATGAAAGTGATGTGAAAATTATTGCAATTTCATAATTCATAATTTTTAAAAATCTAATAAGAAGAAAATAATAAAGGCACATATCTATTGAAGGAGATAAAAGCGCTGTGAAAATTATTATAATTTCTTGATACGAAAAAAAGATCAAACATATAATATAATTAATTGATTTAAAATAATCTAATATAATAAGAAGAAAATAGACGAAAGTATTGTGAAAATTATTGCTATTTCTTGATATGAAAAAGAAGATTGAATATGCAATATAATTAATTGCTTTAAAAATAATCTAATCTAATCTAATAAGAAGAAAATATTAAAAGCACATATATATATATAGAAGGAGGTGACAGTGCTATGAAAATTGTTATAATATTTTAGCTTATATATATTAGTATGTGATATTGCATGTGAGAGGATAACAATTGTAAATAGAGTTCTATTTATATAATAATAGTATAATTAAACTTTGAGACTAATTATGCACTACGGTAAACTACATGGATTTTAGTTGGTGAGAGATCGCCACGCTGTGTCCTCATATCGCAACTGTTTGTTTTAATTATTTTTTATAATTTTAAGAATGATCTTGTCTCTTTAATTTGTTTAGTGGATTTTGCAGATACTATTTCCACATTTTGCATATTTGTAGCTCTGTATTGCTCCTGGGCTCGATCTTTGGGGTAGACACTATTTTGTCTCGTTAATTTGTTTGGTTTATGCATATACGCTCTTCATTTTGTATACATTTGTAAATTTGGCATTTAATAATTTCATTCAGTTTTACATTTCAATTTAAACTATATCCTTATCTACATATTATATATATCCAATAAGAATTCATCGATTTATCAACTTACTCTTACTTAATGAATTAGTATTTGAATGTTAAGGGTAATTTTGTCTATCGAAAGATTTTCCTAAACTCATGCTTTTAAAAAGAATATATATATATATATATTATATATATATATATATATATATATATATATATATATATATATATATATATATATATATATATATATATATATATATATATATATATATATATATATATATATATAAACTTTGAGACTAATTATACACTACCGTGAACTACATGAATTTTAGTTGGTGAGAGATCGCCACGTTGTTTCCTCAGATCGTAGCTGTTTGTTTTGATTTTTCTTTTTTATAATTTTGAGAATGATTTTGTTTCTTTAATTTTTTTGGTGGATTTTGTAGATACTCTGTCCACATTATGTACATTTGTAGCTCTGTACTGCTCCTCGGCTCGACCTTTGGGGTAGACACTATTTTGTCTCGTTAATTTGTTTGGTTTATGCATATGCGCTCTTCATCTTGTATAAATTTATAAATTTGGCATTTAATAATTTTATTCAGGTTTATATTTTAATTTAAACTATATCCTTATCTACATATTGTTAGGTCTCATGTTATGAGCTTATATCTTCTAATCTTGTTTTGATGATTACAAACAATTCCTAATATTGTTTGTCTAGTGTTTATGTTTCTTATTAGGTATTCTAGACAAACAATATGTTGGAGGATGGATGGAATAGCGCATTCACAATCATACCTAATGGAGGTTGGCGGAGTAGTGGTTGAAGCCTTGCAATTCATGTTAAAGATCCAAGTCAAGCTTCATCCACAAGTGTACCAAGATAGAGCTTCGTTGAAGATCATCAAGCTTGGGTAATTTAGTTTAGGTTTTATATTATGTGTGTTAGCACTTTAAGCTTAATTATATTCACACATACATGTTTTGGTTTTTGTATATATATAGTTATATATATACATATATGTTTTGGTTTGATTTTTTAGATATGAAACAAATATATATTCATATATATGTTCATATGTTTCATATTCTATCATATTTGAAAATATATTGTGTTCTTGGTTTATGGACTTGATAATATGTTTTTATATCTTTTCCTAAGTCTATAAAGCCATACAAAAGTTTCCAAAAGTTTGTTTATGTCAAATGTCAAAAACATGTATGTTTACTTTTCATGTTTTGGACTAATTTTATAAAATGATGAGTTTTCACTATTAGGGAATGCAATTCCAAAAATTCTTTTTGTAACATGTTTATTATCATGTTTATAAACATTTCCCAAAGTTTCATAATTTTTAGAATTTATTTATTATTTTTAAAGGCACTTTAAAATTCAATTTTCCAGCATTAACAGTGCATGTGCACGTTTATAAGACAAGTCGACTTATGAAATGCTTTGGAATGTGCAAAAACTCTCTGCCAAGTCGACTTATTCGAACTGTTAAGTCGACTTAGACCAAGTCGACTTATGTCATTTTCCAAGTCGACTTATGTGCTGATTTTTATGTGTTATTTCTATCTGGAAAGTCTACTCATGTGAATTTTCAAGTCGACTTATACTAAGTCGAATGCAAGTCGACTTATACTAAGTCAAATGCAAGTCGACTTATTAATATGACCGTTGAACAGTAACGACTATTTTTCAGATCTGTTTTTGTGTGGGTTTTTGGTCATTTCCTTGGGGTTTTGGCTGATGTCTTGGGTTGTTATAAATACCCCATTGCATTTACCTCTCCCACCTAACATGAGAAAAGTTTTTAAGAGGTTTATAAGTTTTGTTTAAAGGTTTAGTGTTTGTTTAAAAAGCTTTTAAGCATTTACAAGAGTTTGGTTTGTGGAGCAAATTTCACAAGAGCAAGTGGAGATCATCCTTGGTGTTTGAGCATTCATTCTTCTCTCTCTCTCTCTTGTCATCTATAGAGAAGTTTCCTTAAACTCAATTCTAGCATTTTATAAGTTTGTTCTTAATTTCATAAGCTAGATTTCATATTGAGTTTATATTGTTTTATCTCTTTGATCACACACAACCTATTGAGCTTATTGTATTTACATTCATAGTATGTTTTTGGGTTGTGGGGTTTGTGACTTAGAGTTGTGCTTAATTGAGTTCTCACCTTGTATTAGAGAACAAATCTTGTATTATGAGCTTTAATTGTGAGGTTCACTTTGTATTACACTAGTACACCAAGAAGAGTGTGTGGTGAGAGACGTGGTTGTCCCAATAGGAGTGGGGTAGGTGATAATGCCTAGAGAGAGGTTATAATTCCTAACACTTGAGGGAGACACGGGCTAGAGACCAACAATTGAGGTGGTAGTTAGTGTAGTTACATTGTGAGTGATTGTAAAGTTTTCGGTGAACTAGAAAACCGAATTGTGAGGTGTAAACGTTGTTCGGGTGAGCGTAGAAAACCCGGTTGTGATAGTGGAGATCTCCTCGAGGTGAGGAGCGGGGACATAGGTCAGGCGGACCGAACCTCGTGAACATATCTTTTGTTTGTGATTGCTTTGACGTTCATTTATATTCGTGCTTATTGTTTATATCGTCTTCGTCAATTGCTTGTTTATATTGTCCACTATATTGTTTCACCCTTGTTTATATTTGTATATCCTTGCATATATATCTTGTCATATATCATACTTGCTAGGATATTGGTTAATAAGTTTTAAATTGGCATAAATCGGATTAGATTAGCATAAACCCTATTCACCCCCTCTAGGGTTCCTTCCTAGCGGCATTAGGGGACTTTCACATATTATATGTATCCAATAAGAATTCATCGATTTATCAACTTATTCTTACTTAATGAATTAGTATTTGAATTTCAATAGTAATTTTGTCTATCGAAAGATTTTTCTAAACTCATGCTTTTAAAGAGAGTATGATATGATATGATATGATCATGCTTTTAAAGAGAGTATGAAGTATGATATGATATGATCATTTGTGTATAGAGAATGTGTTAAAAAATTCTACTTTAATGAATTTATGCCCTTAATCCATTTATTAAAACCCGCTTAATGCGATGAACACTGGGCTACTCGGCCCAATTCACCCAGTAGGTCCGGCAAAACAAATCGAACGGTTCATACTAACCGAAAAAATCCAACGGCTCAAATCTCTCTCATCTCGAAACCCCATACGCTTATAAAGAAAGCCCATTCTCTCCACAGTGGCCGCCTCCGCTCCCACGAAAACCCTAACCAGAGGAGCTCACAAGATCTCCAACCAATGGGTAATCTCTCTCTCTCTCTCTAGATCTAGAGTTTTGCTCTCTCGATCTCTCTCTCATCGCAAGATCCGGTTTTTATTTTGGTAAGGGGCGTACAAGTACGTGTCGGAGCTATGGAGGAAGAAGCAATCGGATGTGATGAGGTTCCTGCAGAGGGTGAGGTGCTGGGAGTATCGCCAGCATCCGTCGATCGTTCGGGTCACAAGGTCGACCCGACCCGATAAGGCTCGCCGCCTCGGGTACAAAGCCAAGCAGGTACAAGATCAGTTGATCTCAGTTCTCGCTGTTAGTTTTGAGTAATTTTGGGATCCCATTTTGTTAATTAATAGATTGGGCTTTTTGTTTATAAACCCAGATTTCCAATTTCATGGATTTTAAACCCAAATGTTGCGACTTAAATACACCAGTTGTAGCAAATTAGATGTTAATATCGCAAGTTAAGCATAGTAAGGTTGGAAAATGCTTCATCGTGTATTTTTGGGTTTGAGAATGATTCTGGAAGTGGGTGGGTTTGGAAATAAATCGGGGTGAAATTTTGGGTTTATAAATGAAAAACCCTTCATAGATTCCTGCGAATGAGTAGTTGGAAGATTGCTTTTACTTGTTTAGATGTCATGAAGTATGTATCTGTTAATATGATTTTAATTTTTATGGTTGATGGGGTTACGTGTCGCCAACAATATATAGTTCTGGAGACCGAGTTGTCTTTTTAGCCCTGCTTGTATTGGGGTAATTTTTTTAATTATAAGATGTTGGGTATGTTCTCGAGAGATTCAAAAGTTGCTATGATAAATCTGTGTAACTGTATCTGAGATTTATTATTTTAGAATTGCTTTATCATGTGGTTTCCTAAATTCTGATCATAGTTGTCTATATCAAACTTGTATTTTTTTTATAGGAAATTCGTCATTATTGAATTATTTTCTAAAGTGCTTTGTCTCAACATGTGTTAGGTGCTTGAAAATTTGTGATGTTTAACATGTTATAGTGAGGAGGTTCTGGCTGATTGCATATGTTTCAGATTGACCCATATGAAAGCTATTAGCTATTTTTTCGGTTTTTTTTTTCATGGGTAAAAGTAAAACCATGGGAAATGTAGCCCCCTACCCTTGAAGTTTTATTTAGAGCCAAATTTCTCTGTTTACTTAGATGAAAGGTGTCATAAGGAAAAGAGGTGGAATTTGCTCCATACAAAAAATTTTGTTGTAATATTCTCTCATGCATAACTTGCTAATTACAGAACATATTAATAAAAAATTATTTATGGCTGCTACCTTCAATGAGAGATAAGAGAAAAGGAGGCGGTTTGAGATTTTGTGTGTATCTAACCATTAAATAAAAAATATCTCTGAGAAACAGACATCATGGGTTTGATCAAAAAAATTTTGGGGAGGAATTGAAGAATGCAAAAGTCAAAGACGATGCTGATTGTGCTACACTTCTGGCCTTGTTTATACTAATATTATATATATATATATTATATTATATTTATAAACTATAATATATATAATATATATAAAATGCTAATTATATATATATATATTATATTATATTTATAAACTATAATATATATAATATATATAAAATGCTACAGTGGTTTACTGCAGCATTTACTACAGCATGAACAATGATTCTTGGGTCCTATGAGGAATAGATGTATTATATTAAATATTATATTAATATAATATTATATATAATATATTAATTTTATATTATATTATTATTGTATAGTATAGCATGCTAATATAATAGTTTTTTATAATTTGGGGATTCAATATCCCAAAATTGGTTTTGAAACAAACATTGTTTATGGAATTCTAAAACCCTCAAAACTTGTAATCCACCTTATATCCCAAAAAAAAGTTGAAACAAAAGGGAAGATTTCACAAATCCTAAAAATATATTATTTTTTTATAATTTAGGGATTCAATATCCCAAAATTAATTTTGAAACAAACAAAGTTTATGGAATCCCAAAACTCAAAAAAAAACACTTTTTACATCCCAAAACTTGAAATCCACCCTATATCCCAAAAAAAAGTGAAACAAACATTAGCCTATGCATTTGCAAGACTCCAATGTTTTACTGTAGTATAAAGTGATAAGGATATGTTATTCACTTCTTTGTTGGCTAGTATGAGAAATGAACTGACATGCTTCTTTGTCGTTTCCTCTGTTCAATAAGTTTTGGCCATTAGTTCAGTCTGTGTTTATCTTTTGCTCAGTATCAATCTATTTTTTTGGGCATGCAATAGAACAAGTTCATGTTTAATTTTTATGCTAGATAAGCCAAGTTGTTCATAGGGGTTCCTTGTTTTATGTGCTCTTACTGATTGATTCAAAGCTATCGTGAGATCTTGTTGGCATGCCTACCAAATGGTGATAAAATAACAGGAAACCCTTCCTCTAACTCCCCGACTGGAAAGACATGCTTAAGAGTGAAGAGTTCCACAAATCATAACAAAAAAAAGTATCGAATTTTATCAACAACTTTCTTTCCTTGATTAGTACTTAAATTCGTATGAACTTAATATTATTTCTTGTTAATTTTTATTGCGTATTAATTGTACTCATCTCTTGGGACTATTATTTAGTTGTCAGCATAACACCCCCTGATGAGTGTTTCATAGTATATGCTTCTCAGGAACCGATCAAACATGATTTGTATGCTTGTATGGAGATGTAGGTGGTCTGTACTTGCATTTCTCTTTTCCAATAAAATGCTATGCCTTCCATAGTATGTACATTAGTGAATGATATATGCAGCAATAAAAGTCACCATATTGTGGATGTGCTGCGAATTGTTTTCTTCTGAAGTTAGCTTCTCTCACATTCGTATTTATACTTGAGATTCTGTTTCTATTCTATAGGGGTATGTGATTTATCGTGTCCGGGTGAGACGTGGTGGTAGAAAGAGGCCAGTTCCCAAGGGTATTGTATATGGTAAGCCCAAGAACCAGGGTATTACTCAACTGAAATTCCAGAGAAACAAGCGGTCAGTTGCTGAGGAGAGAGCTGGAAGGAGGTTGGGTGGCCTTAAGGTCCTGAACTCGTACTGGATCAATGAGGTTAGTTATAATTCTACACCTTTACTTCACTTCTTGTTCTGTATTCTTTCAAGGCTTAATTGTGTATATACCCCTTACTATGACCCAAGCGTGATAGACCCCCTGTAGTTCTATTTTCTATTTTTGCAGATGGACCCTTAAGTTAAATTCATTCAGGCTCTCCATCTGTAACACTAGAACCTTACCCACAGGTGGTCTATCTGCAACTTGGTGATAGCATAAAGGGTCTTTCTGCATTTAAGCCTTCTTTCAATTTGATCGTAATTGCGCGTAGATCCCCTTACTATTTCCCAGCTGCATATAGATCCCCTAAGGGCCTGTTTGGATTTGTAGGGGGTGAAGGGAAATTAAGGGAAACTGAGTGAAGGGAATGGAAGGGAAGGGAAGGGAGTTCCCCTCCCCTTGGTTACACCCCAATTTGGGGGGTAACAATTTTTATACTATTAGGGAGTGAACCAAGGGGAACTAGGGTGAATTAACTTCACCTCCTAAGTGTTCCCAAACAAGGTGAATGGAGGTCAAGGGGAACTAGGGTGAATTAACTTCACCTCCTAAGTGTTCCCAAACAAGGTGAATGGAGGTGAATGGTTCCCCTAACTTCCCTTCACCCTCATTCCCCTCAATCCAAACAAGCCCTAAGTGATTTTTTACTCTTTTATCCTCATAAAAGAGTTTTATTTTTTATTTTTGTTTATACAAATAGACCTGATGGTAAAAGGGTTAAAAAATTTTCAGTCAGGGTCTATCTGCGACATCAGAACTACAGTTTTAGTTTTATTTCATTTCTAACCATACACTACTTTTAGGACTCGACCTACAAGTATTTCGAGGTTATTCTCGTTGATGCAGCTCACAACGCCATCCGCAACGATCCTAGGATCAACTGGATATGTAAGGGTGTGCACAAGCACCGTGAGCTTCGTGGGCTTACTTCGGCAGGAAAGAAGTACCGTGGTCTCAGAGGCAAAGGCCACTTGTACCACAAGAACAGGCCATCTCGCAGGGCAACCTGGAAGAGGAACCAGACCAAATCTCTTCGCCGATATCGCTAGATTTCTATGCTTGGCTGTTTGGTGCTTTTTTGTTTCGACTATTTGAGATACTGTTTTATTTCCAATTTTGTAGGTTAAGCTACTTTGTTGACAGTTCATGAACTTTTTGTCTTTCTTCATATTATGGCTTAATGCACTTGATACTCTTTTCGGTTGATGTGCGCTTTGGTATTTTTTTTGGTTATTGTGTTCAATAGTTCAGTGATTCCTGGAGGTGTGTATACGAGCCAGTGCTCTATAGCTGTTAGCTTAGAAAGTTTTCTTGTTTATATTCTTTTTGTTTGTTTAGCGATAAGAACCGAATGCTATCGGCTGAAAGATTGACGCAGTTTAGGTTCTTTCTTTTCTGCATTAGAATTTTGCCCTCACCTGTTGAATATTCTATTATCACATTTTCATTAATTGTTTTCACTCAAGTTTTTTTTAGATCTATTTGCAGCTCCTTACTCTATTTCACGGGTTGTTTCACGTTGAGTATGCAGCAAGCCAACACGTGATTTTATATGTTTTTCAAACACATTAAAGTTTATTTGGGGTTTGGCGTTGAAGAAATTTGTGGTGTCTGTGTAGGCTTGATCCCTACAAAATATTTATTATGAGAGTTATAATCTGACAACTTTCATATCGACTGATGAAAGTTATAATTTGACGATTTTCATAACAATAGATGATGAAAGTTACAATCTGACGATTTCCACATCAAGAGACGAAAGTTACGATTTGACGACCTTCACAACAGTACATTTCAAAGAGCTGAATACAAAGATTACAAGATGATGATCCTTGCAACACTCGAAAAAAGATATTACAAATTGACGATCTCTTCAAACCAAAATGCGAGGGTTATCCTCGCTTTTTAAGTTCAAAACGCGAAGCTCGCCTAAGCGTTTCAAGTTCAAAACGCGGAGCTTACCTCCGCGTTTTAAGTTCAAAACGCGGAGCTCACTACCGCGTTTTAAGTTTAAAATGCAATCCTCTGTTGGGTTCGATTAATCCAACGAACTTATGTGGCCCAACCTACTCGATTTTGGATTTGATTTAAAGTTGTCATCGATTCAAGTTAGGATCAGGATGCTAACCACATGGTCTGGTTAGATAAGTTTCATGTTTATCAAGTTGGGTGGTTATCTTGAATATCTAAAAGATAGGATCAATCGGAGTGTAATCCCACGATTGTGATTAAACCATGATGGGTAGGGTTAATCACAAATATCTATATAAAGGGGGGAGTCCCTCCTCTCAACCGTATGCAGAAAAGAGACCTAATTCCCATCATTGGCTACGGGAGGAGAGAGGAGAAGACTTCCATTATTTTCGTCGGTGAACGGTAACTTTAATCTGAATTTCTAGTTTAATTATTCATGTCTAGATCGTTAGATTACCCTACAGTGGTATCAGAGCCCAGTTTGTGCATGAATTTTTGATCTAGATTTAAAGTTTTTTCGGATTAATTAAAAAAATTATTATTATTATTATCGTTTTGCATCTGCGAGAAGTTCTGCGGCCATGGCAAGGATAATAATTATTAAATATTTCATTGATTTGCATCTGGTAGAAGTTCTGCGGCGGCCATGGCCAATATAATGATTATTAAAGATTTAATCTTGGTCATTAGCTTCAAAAAAAAAAAATCAATCTCCGCCATGGCTGCTCAACCTCAGCCGCAGCAAAGATTAAAAAATATATATATATATATATAATAATATTCAACTATCTTGCTGCTGATCTCTCTCCACACCGTCGCCATGAAGGTTCTAATTTGTCTTCAACCATGGCTGCTCCTCGCCATGCCACGCCCTCTATGCACGCGCTCTCTCTCTCTCTGCGGATTCGGTGCTCAGCGGTGAGCGGCGGCCAGTGGCGGGGTTGCGGCAGGTGGCGGGGTTGCGGCCGACGGCGGAGGGTCGGTTCTGTGGGAGATTGGGTGCTGGCGGCGGCTCTTGGGTTGGGTGGCATTAGGGTTAGGGTTTTAATTAGGGTTATAATTAATTAGGGTTATAATTAAGTTATATAACCCCATAACCCATTAAGAAAGACCCGATCCAGTATGTAATGGACCCGACCCGCTACAGTAATAAATTGGATCCATTAAAATCTGACCTAACCCATTATGTAATGGGCCAGATCCATTAATTTCCAGACCCGACCCATTACAGTTTTGACCGGCCACTCATTTTGTTTTGGTTGCTACAGATCCGTTTTAAGTCCGTTTTGAGCCCATAAATAGTCGTTGGAAAGATCATTCTGTGTACTTTTCAACTACATAGTTTTTTATTTTCATTTTATAAAGTTTTAATACAGGAATTTGGACAATTCATAAAGATTATTGTATGCACATAAAGACAATTGATTTACCCTAATTATATCCTTAATTCAGGTGAGGTAAATATTTGGGTTCATGATAAAACGGATTATAGTATTAGATCAACCTATGGGGTTAAGGAAGATCAGTAAAACAGTCACTTAGAAATTATGGTAGAGTAGGTTAGTGTCTTGCCCAAAGGTGACCAACCTATAATACCCTAATTTTCTAAGGTTGAGTTTAGTCTCATTTGGACTGGTAGGTTGCACTTATCTGTGGGTGGACTACTAGTCTTGCCCAAAGGTGTCTAGGAAATCCCCTACAGGATAAGTGGTGCAGGATAGTTGAAACATGTCAGTGAGAGGAGAATAACCCTATTGCCCAAAGGTTAGGAAGTGTTCAAATCAAACTGACACTGTGTAGGCTAGTTCTGTAGGTGATTATATATCACATTTGGGGGGCGAATAGCATGTCAAATCACTTGCCCAAAGGTGTGATGAGATGATGCACCCGCCTGTCCCGCAGAGTGGAAGGTTGCATACGTAAAACACTCTGACCCATCCATTCTAACCCTAAATTGGATGTGGAAATATTAAAGTTAATTAAATTAAAGGTCTCATTTGATTTATATGTCCATGGTTTAATACAGATGGACGGACAGTTTATCCAGAAGCGGAATGAGGAATCCGTTAGAGCGAGCGGTGGACCAGACTATTCGTGGAGGGATTCCGGCTTGTGAAACTGCTAAGGAGTTGCTTGAGACCATCAAGAAGCAGTTTGAGGGATCCGTTAGAGCGAGACAGTACAATTATCTGGTCAAACTCATTAATCTGAAATATGATGGAAGTGGTGATGTTCGGCAACACATTTTGAAGGTCTCTCAGTTGATCATTCGTCTCAGGGAGTTGGGACTTCAGTTAGAGGATGATCTAATTGTTCATTTTGCAGTCGCTTCTCTACCAAGCAAATTTGACACTTTTAAGGTGAACTACAGTTCTCAAGACAGGAAATGGGACTTGAATGAGCTTATTGCTGTATGTGTTGCTGAGGAAGAGCGGCTAAAAACAGGAAAAGCTGATAAGGCAGGAAAGAAATCCTTCAAGTATCAAGGGCACAATAAGGGGAAGAAGTCTTTCGGTAATCTTTCAACTATTTCTAGCACTTCTTCAGCAAGTGAAAAAGTTGAATGTTTCTTCTGCAAGAAACCTGGTCATATGAAGAGAGACTGTCTGAAGTATAAGCAGTGGCTGAAGAAGAAGGGAGGGAATAATCCACAATCGGAAGGCAAGGACAAATGAACAACTGCTTTTGGGAAACTCACAGCCTTTGGAGGTGGAGCTCGTTGGGACTTTCAGTCTGCGCTTGGATTCTGGAGTTTCCTTAGTTTTATCAGACACTTTCTATGTACCTCCTATGAGAATGAATTTTATTTTAGTTTCTAGATTTTCTGAATCTGGTTATAGTTTTGTTTTTGAGAATAGTTTTGTTTCTATCAAAAATGGTTTGGATGTTATCAGACATGGTTTCTTAATTGACGGTCTTTATAGATTAAATCTGGATGCATCTCTTCTTTCCCCTCTCTGTATGTCTGTGAATTCATTTTCTTCTGGTACAAAGCGTCCTAGGATTAATAGTATTTCAGGAGTGAAGGTCTCCTTGACCTCATTCATACAGATATTTGTGGACCTTTCCATTCTCTCTCATAGTGGTCAGCGATACTTCATCTCCTTTATAGATAATTTTTTGCACTATGCCTATATTTTTCGTCTTCACCACAAATATGAGGCATTGGATGTTTTCAAGATCTTTCAAGCTGAAGTTGAAAAAACAATTAAAAAGAAAGATTAAATCTGTGCGTTCTGATCGAGGTGGGGAATTCTATGGTAAAAGCGATCAGGACGGCACAAATCATGGTCCTTTCATTGAGTACTTGAGGTCACAAGGCATTGTTCCTCAGTACACTCTCCCAGGTTCTCCGCAGCAAAATGGAGTAGCTGAAAGAAGAAATCGCACTTATCAAGATGTTGCTCGCAACATGATGAGTCATATGGCTTCCGAGAAAACCCTGTCGATCGCTGCATATACCTCAAAATCAGTGGGAGCCGATTCCTCATTCTAGTATTATATGTAGATGATATATTGCTTGCCAGCAGCAATATTCATCTCCTACATGAGACTAAAGTTTTTCTTTCGAGGCATTTTGATATGAAAGACCTCGGAGATGCTCATTATGTTTTGGGCATCAAGATCCATGGAGATCGAACTAAAGGCTTGTTGGGCTTATCTCAAAGGGTTTATATTGAGAAAGTCCTTCAACGATAGGGTATGAAATTTTGTGCACCAGGTGAAACCCCAGTTGTCAAAGGAGATACGTACAACATATCTCAATACCCCCGAAATGAAGTTGAGCGTAGGCTCGTGAACTCTGAGGAGTATGTCTCTGCAGTTGGCAGTCTAATGTATGCGGTGTCATGCATCATACCAGACATCAGTTATATCGTGGGAATATTAGGCAGGTTTCATCAAAATCCTGGTGTAGCTCATTGGAAAGCTGTAAAGAAGGTTTTGCGGTATTTGCAGAGGACCAAGGATTTCATGTTGGTCTACAGAAGGTCTGAAAATCTAGAAGTCGTTGGTTATTCAGATTCAGATTTCGCATGACGTGCTGATAGCAGAAAATCAACATCAGGTTATATATTTCTGCTCACTGGAGGAACAGTTTCCTAGAAAAGTGTCAAGCAGTCCTTAGTGACGACATCTACCATGTAGGCAGAGTATGGTGCTGTTTTTGAAGCAACATTGCATGCCTCTTGGCTCAAGAATTTCATCAGTGAACTAAAGGTGGTGGATTCCATTCAGAGACCAGTAAAGTTGTATTGTGACAATCAGGCAGTCGTACAATTTGTAAAGAACAAGAATTTTTCCAGTAGGAATAAGCACATCGGTGTGAAGTACTTTTTAGTCCTTGATAAGGTCGAACAAGGATTGATTGAGGTTCCTCACCTGCCGACTCAGTTGATGATTGCTGATCCTTTGACCAAGAGAATTTCTCCAGGGCTCTTCAAGGAACATGTATCCAGTATGGGTGTTTTTAGAGTCTTTCGATTCTATATGATCAGTGAGATTTAGTTGTCGTGGTAGTTTTGTTTTATTTTCAAGTACTATATTCAGGATTGCTTTGAGCTCATAAAGAAACTGTTATGCTGATTTTTATATTAGCAGTTTGATATTTTTCAAGCATTGTGTTATTGGTCATTGTTGCTTGATATATATATATATTTTTTAAAGTAAAGAAAAACTAAAGTTTAAAGTAAAGAGTTTCAAATTAATCCTAAGGAAACTCGAATTAAAGATAGTGGTCCATAGAGTCATAAAGGTTAAAGTAAAGAGACTCTTAAATTTGTGCAGAAGCTGAATATGATTGGGCATCATATTTGAGGCTTTCGTTCTGGACTAAAGGTGATGGCTTTCACATGGCGGATGCCGATAAAAGTTTCAGAACGACATACATGTTTGTGTATGTTGCAGAGGACACTTAAGAGCGTACATCAGATTTGACCATAAGGGATGTACGGCTCTATTACACTCCACTAAAACCACCATAAGGAAAATATCTTTAGAACATTAGTGGTACTAGCGGTTGGACCGTGGAGTGACCTTGTGCCATATTAGAGCATATAGTGTTTTCACGATCAACCATTAGTGGTACTTTTGTTTTAAGGAAAAGGTTTCGGAAACTATCCTAATTAGAATCATGGCAACAAGTTGTTTTCTAAAATAAATGGGTGCGCACCCGACTTTTAAAAGTTTTTGAAAATTTAAATGTTTTTAAAATTAAAATGAGGTATGTTGTGCCAAGTGGGAGATTGTTGGGTTCGATTAATCCAACGAACCTATGTGGCCCAACCTACTCAATTTTGGATTTGATTTAAAGTTGCCATCGATTCAAGTTAGGATCAGGATGCTAACCACATGGTCTGATTAGATAAGTTTCATGTTTATCAAGTTGGGTGGTTATCTTGAATATCTAAAGGATAGGATCAATCGGAGTGTAATCCCACGGTTGTGATTAAACCATGATGGGTAGGGTTAATCACAAATATCTATATAAAGGGTGGGAGTCCCTCCTCTCAACCGTATGCAGAAAAGAGACCTAATTCCCATCATTGGCTACGGGAGGAGAGAGGAGAAGACTTCCATTATTTTCGTCGGTGAACGGTAACTTTAATCTGAATTTCTAGTTTAGTTATTCATGTCTAGATCGTTAGATTACCCTACATGCTCATCTCCGCGTTTCAAGTTCAAAACGCGGAGCTCACTACCTCGTTACAAGCTTCAAACGCGAAGCTCAGCTCTATGTTTCATTAGTTAGACGTGAAGCTCATTTCCAGAACGCGAACCTCGCGTTTGACCCATTCAAACACGTTTTAAGCGGTTCCAAAACCGTTTTGCACGTATTAAATGCATTAAACCCTCATTAAAGAGTGATTTAACGGGTCGGTTACACCCCTTAAACCCCTAAAAATATCTGAGAAATCAGGAACAAAAGGATCTTTTCAGGGGGGATCATCTTGGAGGTCGGCACTCTTTGGAGCTATTGTGAAGGCATTTGTTGAAGATTTGGAGCAATTTGCCTTGGTTTTTTGAACCGTGTTTCCGTTGAAGAACTTGGAGATTGATTACTGAATTTTTTCAGTTAAAAATGATTAATTTTCTTTCTAAAATCAACTCTTTTATAGAGTTCTTAAACTCGTTAAGAGTTCAAAACTTGCCTTGCAAGTTCTTCCCGACGTCAAGTCAAGAGGAATAGACTAACGTTCCATGAATTGAAGTGCTCGGATCGTCAACGGGATACAACAATCAAGCTCCTATCGCCATCAAGAAAGACCCAGTTTTAAACAAAGGGAATGATCTCCGTCGATTCCTTCTCTCTTTTGTAAATCGGGAAACTGATAAGGAAAAGTTGTAATTTTTTTTCTAAGTCAGTTAGGAAAAGAATGAATACAATCTCTCACAGTAATAACTCTCTAAGTCAGTTAGGGAGATTAATACAAATTTGCTTTCTTAATTTTTCTTTTAACTTTTCCGACAAACAGACTGTTTGCAGTATATATCAACAAAACGTGAATTTTAAATGAATATTTAATATGAGAAAGTCGATTTTGCTTTTAAGATTATGACTAAAGTACTGAATAATGCCCTGAAATTCCGCTTACTCTGTATTGATGTGTTATTTTTTAAGCTATCGTTATTTGCCTCAAGTTTTCCAATGTCAAGCCCAGAAAATTACAGAAGCTAAAAAATTGTGAAGGATGGAAGAACTCGGCATGTCTTTATGTTTTTTTAATACTATTTTCTTTAATGAGTCATCTGTTGAGTGCTGCGGAAGCCAAACAACCAAACCAACGTACTACGAGAAATCAAATCAAACGAATTTCGAGAGAAGGCCAAACGAACTAAATCAATGCCACAAACACAAACACAAACAACCAATTTTAACGTGATTCGGCAAGTTGCTTACGTCCACGGGGTAAGAAGGGGATAGGTTTTTTCACTAATAGAGAAGAACAGTACAAACTGAGATTACAAATCACTCAAACTCATCAATTAATCTCACCAACAAATCTCTAATTCTCTCCAAACAAAACCCTAACCAATAGCTCAGAAAATACCTCTTTCTGTGCTCCAAATATCCCTAATTTTCTTCTCAATTCTCTCTTCCAATTGTTCCATATATATAGAAATCTTAAAATCATAAACATACTAGGAATTCTAAAACAAAAAACAAAGCAGATTAGGAATCCTAATAACCTGTAACCAAAACAGATTTGGAATCATGTTACCAAAACAGATTAGGAATCCCAATAACCTGTTACCAAAATAAATTAGGAAACATATTAGGAACCTGCTATCCAACAATTCTCCACATCGGCGAAGTTTTCCCAAAACTGAGCTAACACCAATACCAACCAAACGTCTCACTTGTTGCGTCTAGTACGAAGTGGAACAAATCCACGATAACGGACTCAATCCACAACAAGTCGAGAACCCAAACGAGAATGCAAACAAACTCCAAATGTCGGTATCAACTCACCAAACCGACTGCATCATAAATGACTGCCTATGTACCCTCTTGCCCAAGGAATCAAGTCTTCACGTAGTTCACCCAAACGGCCTCCAATGACCCTCAATCAAATAGAAAAGTTTGCAACTCTTCACCAATATTACCAACAGATCTGCAAATGATAGCGGTTTCAATGGCTCCAAACTGAAACAAATCAAACACCTCCACCTGAGGTGAATCAATGGCCGTATCCAAAACATGTCCACCAGCTGCACTCGAATCCAAAACCAACTCATCATCTGCATCCAAATCCAAATGATCTCCAAACCGTGTCACCTCAGCTAGAATCCCAAACGATTTAGTATGATCTGGAGTATATGGAGTAATCTCCACACAATGTGAAGTAGCATCACCCTCCACCCGTTGCGATATCCCAATGATCTGATCAACACTCTCCACCTGCCGAGAGTCAAATGTGACATACTTGCTCAGAACAAAATCAGAAGCTCCTAACTGATAATCAAACGAACATCTGAATCTCAAACATGCAATCAGATCAAATCTCACATCCTCGATGTGACCAAATGCTGGGCAACCAAATATCCGACACAACCCAAAATCTGAAGCAGCTCCACCAGATCCAAAATCTCCACACGTAGTAGTCGGCAACCTATGACCAAGATGACCCAAATATGTCGAAGCTCTAAAATCAAAACCAATGCTCGACAACCAACGCTGATCCCCTTCCAGTAAGGAACGACCTATCAAAACTGTCATCTCATCTCGTCGCCCCAATGTCTCCACATCAATGAAGTGTCTCAAACTGCCATGAGCTCGGCACAAATACAAGAAAGAACCCATACCAAAGCTAGAACGATCGGTTACCTTTCTGCCAATACACTTGTTACAATTGTTGTTGACTTCTAGGACTTCACACCAACGGGACCTGGTTGCAACCTACCAATGCCTAGAATTATCCCCAACTGTAAAAACAAAATGCCGATTACCTCCCAATGATGCCTCCTTAGAAGGCTCCCAAATGCCTGACTGAACACCACCTAAAAGACCCCTCGATCGATGGATAGAAGTACCAAACTTCACCTCGTATCTTCTTGCTCATACCAATGTGCTCAAAGGACTTCAATCTGTAAGTCAAAGCACTCCTCAACAAACCATGCACGACATAACCAATCAAATAACCCAGCCTCAACAAATGCCACAGTCTAGCCAAATCCAAAGAAGTCGTCAGCTCTCTATCAAACATCGTGCTCCCAATCAAATAATACAAATTATTCCTCCTGACGCCCTTCATCACAATCATGAACCCCAATGTGACCTTCAAAGGTGAATCGACGAAGGTCATCCTATAACTTGCTGCCTCCAAAACTCCAAGTAAAATGATATTCTTCTTCAACTGAGGAACGAACCTCACTCCAACCAACTCCCAAATCACTCTGTCACTCATCCTAATCCGAACGATACCGATACCACCAATAGGACATTCATGATCATTACCCATGAGCACGACCTCCCCTCTTTCCAACTCCTGAAAGCTGGAGAACTAATCCCTCTTAGGACAAATATGATAAGAAGCACCCGAATCCAATATCCACTCTGTAGAGTCGGCAATAGAAACTGATGGTAGTACAGATAACGAGTAGCCTGAAGAATCCGAATCTGAATTATTACCACTAGCCTTGACAACATTCACCTCTGAAGCTTGAATAGCTTTCCCCTTATTCTTTCCGGCTCGATCAACCAACTTTGGGCATTCGGCTTTCCAATGTTCATCCTCTTTACAAAAGGCACACTGATTCCTACGAACTCCAAGATGTGCCCCTCTAGACTGTGACCTCCTACCACGGTTTGGACTCTTTACTCTTGCGACCAATGCCCCCGCTATCGGCTCAACTGAAGTCTCCTTATCCTTCTTTCGAAGCTGATAATTCACAAGTGCAGCGGTGATCTCACTATAAAAAAATGTCTACCTATTAATAAGAGTAAGAACGAATATCTCATATTCCTCGTTAGGTAAGGAACTCAACAACAACAACGCCTTATCCTTATCTTCAATCATCACATCTACATTCGCCAAATCCGTAAGAAGCTTCGTGTAGTGGTTCTTGTGATCATCAATGGAGGTCCCCTTCTTTAATTGGAAGCGATAAAGCCTCATCTTCAAATGCAAGCGGTTCTCTACACTCTTGGTCAAATACTTGCCCTCTAGAATCTCCCAAATCTTCTTAACCGAAGTCTCATTGATCACATCATATTTTAAATCTTGAGTCAAACAAGATCTAATCACACCACACGCCATTTTATTCATCTTTTTCCAAACCTTCTCCTCAATGTCGTCCGGTTTCCCGTCCAACTCCAAATTATCTTCCAAATTTTGCGCATTGAGCGCATCCAAGATTTCACATCTCCAAAGACCAAAATTATTTGTGTTATTAAACTTCTCCACATCTATCTTCATAGAGTGGATATTCAAACTTTGGACAGTCTTCACGCTGGAAGTACCCTCCACAACTCATTCTTTCCCGACCATCTTTCTTAAAACACCAAAACAAATACGGAACAAATGAAGAATAGATCCAAAACTGAAAAGATAGTCTTTTACCCAAAAGATCCCACCTTTATCACCAAACGAAGCCCTAGGCGAGCCTCTAAAACGACCTACTCCTCCAAATAGCCCAAGCGTAGCCCGAGCTCTGATACCACTTGTTGAGCGCTGCGGAAGCCAAACAACCAAACCAACGTGCTACGAGAAATCAAATCAAACGAACGTCGAGAGAAGGCCAAACGAACCAAATTAATACCACAAACACAAACAACCAATTTTAACGTGGTTCGACAAGTTGCCTACGTCCACGGGACAAGAAGGGGAAAACACAAACAACCAATTTTAACGTGGTTCGACAAGTTGCCTACGTCCACGGGACAAGAAGGGGATATGTTTTTCACTAATAAAGAAGAAGAGTACAAACTGAGATTACAAATCACTCAAACTCACAAATTAATCTCACCAACAAATCTCTAATTCTCTCCAAACAAAACCCTAACCAATAGCTCAGAAAATACATCTTTTCTGTGCTCCAAATATCCCCAATTTTCTTCTTAATTCTCTCTTCCAATTGTTCCATATATATAGAAATCCTAAAATCATAAACATACTAGGAATTCTAAAAAAAAACAGATTAGGAATCCTAATAACCTGTTACCAAAACAGATTTGAAATCATGTTACCAAAACAGATTAGGAATCTCAATAACTTGTTACCAAAACAAACTAGGAAACATATTAGGAACCTGATATCCAACATCCTCTATATAATTTTTGTTCTTGTGCCTCTATTGATGTATATATCTGATGTATATTTTCTATTTATAAGGTGTACTGGAATGGCAAAATACTATTTATAGGGTGTATTCGAATGACAAAATATGAAAGATTTGAGGGACATACTAGCAATTTTAATGGTTTGAGGGACTATGTTAAAATATGAAATATTTTAGTATTTTACGTGCTAAATGGCACTTTTAGATGCCTTATTATTTCATCATCTCAACACTTGCACTCTAAGTTGTAAAAATATAACTAGAATGCTCTAACTTGTTCAAATCTGACATGTTACTGCATTTAGTTGGGTTGAAGTAAGAATATTCTAGAAAATATTCCTATGTGATTGTCATATGTTCTATTTACAATCGACTTAATTTTGTTAAAATTATTACTTTACATTCTCTCATTTTTTATCAAACTGTGGATAGAGAGAAATTTTCATCGCAATAGATTTTTAATAGGGTTTTTATCAAACTGTGGATAGAGAGAAATTTTCATTGTAATATTCTAGCGGTTGACAACTTAGGGCTAGTTCGCTACTGCTGGAGATTTATAATAATTTTCTTATAAAAGCATCTTATATGAGCTACTGAAAATAACAGCTTAGTAATAAAAATATCGAAAATAGTTAAAAAAGCAGCTAAAATATTTGGCAAAACTATGATTAATGATCGTTGTTATAAGGTAAAAGGTATATATGATATATAAACTAAAAAATATATAAGCTGATTTTAAAAGCATTTTCAATTTGTTTCTAAAAGCACTCTCTTAAAGCAGAAGTAGTTCTAAGTATGCAAGAAAAGTTTCACTAGACACCATTAGTGTGTGTTTCTTTAAAAAAATAACTAGAAACCCTAAAAAAAACAATACCAAACTAGTCCTTAGAGTATTTAAGTGCTATGTTTTACGGCATAGGTTATTTAAGTATAAATGTGGTGGAACAATAGGGTATTTAAGTGCCATGTACCTTATTTTATGGGACTAATGTCTAAAAACCCATCTTAGTAAGGCCTATATTGATATCTTTATTTTAGGGTTATTTGCATATATACCCCTTAAATCATAGATATTTGTAAAAATACCCCTCAAATCTAGGGGTTTTGGACTGTTCTATTCCATCGATTTTGAGTATTCAAGTTTAATTCGAGAGACTATGTAGAATTTAGGCGCAATAGCTGTCGCTTTGGATTTAATTTTTTTTCAATTTGTAGGAAACTCTCCGACCTCTTATGCAAGCTCTAGGGTTTAAAGAATAATAGAATTCAAGGGTCTTAGACTACGTAATCCTAAGTTTACATTTAATTTCTTTCTCTTGCTGTTCGAAATTGTTCTGGAACAGCAGGCCAATGTGGTCGTCTCTATTGTTATTCTGTGGAAGATGACAATTTGTCAATTGACGTGAGAGACCCTAAACCCCCGATCCCCTTTTCTCCCCTCAAACCCTCGATCCCCTTTCCCCTCAACCCTAATGTCGTCGCCGCCTCTCCGAATCTCCGCACTTGCTGCCGCCTCCGACTGCTCCCCGCAGCCTTCGACATCGCAGCGCCTACGAGGAGGAAGCGAGACGGAGGAGGAAGCTGAAGCGGGAGATCGAGGACCGTCAAGTCAAGGTGCCTGCTCTGGCCTCAAGTCTCCCCTTCGAAAACCACCCACTCCGCCCTCAAGTCCCGACTCGACAACCACCACTCCACCCTACCGCAGCCGACATCCTCCTCCACGTCGTCTCCAAAACTCTAGAGAACCCTGCTTTCGTCCTCATCCGTCGCCCTCGCTTCCACCCCTGCCGTCCCCGCTCACCGTGCCGTTCAGGTACCCACTCCACAACTCACTTTGATCGAAATTTATTCATTGTTGTGATTCCATAGAATTAGGGCATCACACTGTGATTCGATCTGGGCGTCATTCGTGATCGAAATTTAGGGCTTCATTGCTGTGATTCTGTAGAATTAGGGCATCACACTGTGATTCGATCTCGGCGTCGTTCATGATTATACTATGTGTCTGTGATCAAGTGGGTTTTGTTTGTGGATTTGTCTGTACAATTTTTGGTCAATAAAATGGTGTTTTGAAAATACGTTTGAAAAATAAACACCATGGTATGATGTTTTAAAAAAAAAAAAAAAAAAAAAAAAAACACTTTAGTTACCAAACACACTCTAGTAACCAAACAAGCCCTTAATATTTTGAGGACTTGGAGTTCCGTTCGAGAGAAAGCATCAAACTTTATGGCATTAATTTCTGATTTTTATTTAATTTTCTAGTTTGGAGGGGATAGGAAAGAGGGTTGTTTGAGATCTGCATGCGGATAGGAAAGAGGGTTGTTTGGGCCAACGATCCCGCGTCCGAAATGTGTTGGATGCGGATTCGCTGCAGACTCGTAGCGGATACGGGTCTGGTCTAAAAAAATCCGCCTTCTCCATACCCGATAGCCCCAAAACTGAAGATAATCGCTTATGGGGTTCAAAAACAACCCGATAACCCGAACCCATCGCGCTTTTCTTTCTCCGTTCCCCTCTTCATCTTCTTCGAAGCTGCTCCGTTACCAAACCCATCCGCTTTACTCCGTTTCCAAGCTGCTCGACGCCGACCAGAAACCTTCAATTGGAGTTCGCCGGAGTTCGACGAGAGCGGGAGAAGAGAATTAGTGAGTGATTTTTAGTTTTTTTTAGTTTTAGCGTTTTTTTTGGGGTTTTCAGAATTGAAACCCAATTTTTAATTGTGTTGGGATCTTTGTTATATAGTATCTAAATCATCAAATTCTGAATAACATAAGATTTGTATTTCTCACTTTCATCTTTTTATTAGTTTGTTGAAGAAGAACAAATTTTCAAAATACTCATTTTATTTTTTTATTAAAAAATTCGAGCCAATCACTTTTTATTTATCAAAACCGACACCATTTCGTGGCCACGTCAGCAACGTGACCACGAAATGGGTCGGTTTTTTTAATGACGCCGCTAAATTGTCGGGGTTGGCAACCCCACCTATTTAGTTATGCACAAGCTAAATTAGTCGGGGTTGCCAATCCCGACTAATTTAGTACCCTGTCTAATTCGTCAGGGTTCCCAAACCCGATCATTTGGCAGAGAGCTCTGGCCTAGTTGCTCGTTGGAAGTGAAAACGGTCGGGGTTGGAAACCCCGACCATTTAGTAGAGGAGAATTTTTCTATGACAAAATAGTCGGGTTTGGGAACCCCGAACATTTTGTGTGCGTGCACAAAATGGTCGGGGTTACCAACCCCGATCGTTTGGCACACTCACTCACACACTGTCAGCTGAAAATTCAAACTCCTGCTGTTACATATCAATCCACAATCAATGCACAATGCAATCACAATCATAATCACAATAATACACATACCAATCAATAATCTTAACTGAAAATCCATAATCAATCGGATACATACCATGTAATTCACATACTAATAATTAATACTCAATCGAATACATAATATTTAGTTTCAAACGCAAACATCCTATCAATACTCAATCAGATACATAATATTCAGTTTCAATCGGATACAACTCCCTTTCCTCTCCCTCTCCCTCTCCCCTTCCCCCTGACACGTTCACCTTCGACGTGAGCTCGGATGAGTTTCTCGTCCGGTTGTGTGTGAAGTTGGGAGTGCATGACATCCTCATCGACTCGAACCGACTGTGAACATCCAGCTTGGGCCTACTGTGAGCCGCCAGCTTCATCATATGCACCGCTTGAGCCTGTCCCCGTGTGTCCTCGGAACCGTCGACGACTATACTCAATTGGTCGCTCCTCACGTCCATCACGTCTTGCATTACGCGTCCTCTGCAGAGCGGATCGAATCTTTTTGATCATGCGAATGAACGTGTTCCTCGGCCCTGGCTCGGTAGTCGTTCGGATTGCATCATGCGCCATAGTAGAAAGTTCTTCGAGCTCTTGTACCTATAAGATAAAAACCCTAAGAAAGCTATTATGATTTGGATGATAATAAAATAAAACTCACAAGATAACTGTATATTTTGCTTATACACTTACCAACTCTCTCTCAACTAGGCCTCTTGGTATGTACTCCTTAGGGGCTTTGTTCTCCTGAAATATCCACCGGCGAGTAATCCCCCAATACCATCGCAAATACACACCTAGGTCAGGTGTGTCGGCCCTCTCCATCTGCAGATGTTCTTCCTTGTAATCCCACCTCCCGATGTAAGCATCGCAAATATGTTCCCAATCCTGACGATGTGCACCTTTTCTGGGATTTCTCTCTATTATCTCCACAGGGTCCAGGATATGTTGTAGCCCAAATTGTCGGAGCACACGGTCGGACACGTGCATCTCGACAATCTCAAAACATATGATCGGGACGCGAGCACACCATACATCCGGCTCTTCTCTGCATATATCTGGTAGTGACTCTAAAACTAGTTCATATGGCATCCACTTGACCTATAAAAAGATAAAGTAAAGCAGATTTCAGTAATAAATGATGTAATGATTGAATTTTTTTAGATATTATGATTTAATATCTGTTCGTCCTCCATTTGATCGAGCTCGTTCCTATAGAAGTTTTCATGGTCCTTTGGTGAGGTATGCCAAGATCTGGATACATTCCATCTAATTTATATACAATGAGTTAGTATTAATTAAAATAAATGTATAAAATTACATGTAATCGTATATTTTTCAAAATAACTTAGTAATATCTGCAGTCTAACGGAATATGACCATCGAGAGCACATGCCTCTCTCAAATCTGGGCAACCCAAATGCAATCTCTCCCAAAACCATATCTGTAGCAGTGTGAGACAACCCTTGAATCCTATGTTTTGAACAAGAGCCACTTTGGTCATCTCCCTATACAAATGCGCTAACACGACACTCCCCCGTGACAATCCCCCACAATCCACATGATCCTCCAGGAGTGGCAACCACCTCACGTGCACCGAATCCTTCGTGGAATACGGGAAAAGAATAGTACCGATCATGTGAAGTATGTATGCACGGGCATACATCTTGACGATCTCCTCGGTCGCATCGATCAGAACATTCATGTAATTATTTCTCAACCATTCAAGCTTGATCCTTCCACCCCTCATGTGAGGAACTTAACCCAGCAATGCTTCACACTTCCCAGACCAGTCGAAGTCGTCGCTACCTGTGACAACATCTCCATCCACTCTGAGTCCAAGCAAAACCCCAACATTCTGCAATGTAATCGTCGACTCTCCTTGGCGCAGGTGGAATGTGTTTGTCTCGGGCCTCCAACGTTCAACCAATGCCGTCAAGAGAGCCCAATCAAGTCTCACCCATTTAATTTGTGAGCACTCAAAGAAACCTGCTTGACGGACATAATATTGGACATGCGGATCGGTCAACTCCCAGCTCGAGTGTGCACGAGTGTTATCAACGATAGTAATGCTCGGGGCTTGCATATAATAAATAGTATGTTTCTTTCCGGCAAATGCATATAATTTCCAAGGACGTGTAATTAGATTCATTCCCCTCTGTCCGACCTTACCTTTGTGTATTCATAAAACAGATTGCCTCATAACTTGTGCGATTGTTTTTAATTTGCTTGAATTTGACCAACTTTTTGATTGAGTAATCACGAATAGCATCAACCAATTGGTCTTTAGTCTTAAATAATTCACCAACTCTGAAAGGGACCTCCTCATCATCTCCTCTATTGGATGAACTTTCGCCAATGCGTATATCATGTACTGTGAAAGAACGAACCCACTCATCATCCTCAAACTCGTCGGGGGTGGTTCTTCGTACTCAACATATTCATTATTAACATAAGCTTCATCTGGCCAATCCAGATTCTCTTCATCATCTTCACCCACAAATTACATGCTGTCGATTGGTGCATTATCTTCATCTTTACCATCAGAGGTGTCGCTTCTTTCATCCTCTTCATATGAAGGCGCACCACTGTGATATTGAAATTGAGTCCGTTGCATTTCACTCGAAGAAGAAAGAAAACCTTCAGACTCAACTCCCAAATCTAACATGCGTGAGAAATCTCCTGGAGGTTTGAATATTTGGCCCATACTATGTGGCACCGTTTCAATAAACAATTCTACCGTTGGTTGTGACTTGCTCAAAGTAAACAAAATATTAATCGAATGATCGTTTGAGATCTCAACTGCGGACGTTCTATCATAAGTTATCGGCCAATTGCATATTATTTGGACGTTCTATCATAAGTTATCGGCCAATTGCATATTATTTTTAGTCGATACTCTCGTGGGTCAATTGTCGTAACTCGATGCAATTCATTAGGGCCAATTGCATATTATTTTTAGTCGATACTCTCGTGGGTCAATTGTCGTAACTCGATGCAATTCATTAGCCAAGTCAAGATAACTATATGATTCCGATATCATTAACGGGATTGTCACCCCTCCGACGTACATTGGCATATTATTCAGTCCATAATTAATCGTTCCACCATAAGAGCAAGCAATAAAAATCATATTGTTCAATCTATGCAAAACAAAGTTATATCATTTAAATACAATAAATTTAAAAAATATTATCAATTACAACCCTAAACCCTAATTACAACCCTAAACCCCAATTACAACCCTAAACCCCCAAATCCAAAACCCTAAAATTGACCCCCAAATCCTAAACCCTAAAATTGAGTATTCTATGCCCCAAATGTTTAATTTCAACTACAACAAGAGTAAATTTTCTAAATAAACCACTACAAATAGAGTTCAAACCCTAAAAATTCGTTATTGAGAAAAAAACCCTATATTTTCTACATGTTAAAAGAGGAGAAAATCTAGAGATTACCTGGTAGATCTTTTACGATGAAATTCAGACGAAAATTGAGGTTGAAATCCCCAACTGGTGGCTCAAACAGAGTTTGGGAGGAGGGGAACGACGAAAATGAGAGAGAGAAGCGGCTGGAAACGAACGAAAATGAGAGAGGTGAAGTTGTGGCCTTTATAGGCGGCGGGCCCAGTTAACAAATAGTCGGGGTTCACAAGCCCGACTATTGTCCTTAGCCGTTTTCATCAGCTGCGACTGGGCCAGAACTCTCTGCCATATGATCGGGTTTGGGAACCCCGACCATTTTGAAAGCCCGTTTCGAAATGGTCGGGGTTTTCAACCCTGATCAATTAGATAGGGCCCTAAACTAGTCGGATGAGTTTTAGCTTGTACATAACTAAATAGTCGGGGTTTCCAACCCCGACTATTTAGCGGCGTCATTAAAAAAAACCCAACCCATTTCGTGGCCACGTTGCTGACGTGGCCACGAATGAGTCGGTTTTGATAAATAAAAAGTGATTGGGTCGAATTTTTTAATAAAAAAATAAAATGGGTTTATTTTGAAAATTTGTTCTGTTGAAGAAATCTGTCTGCTTTATTTTTTTTACTGTTGATTTCATATTTCCTTGTTTTCGGTTTTCTGTATGCTAGTTTTTTATTCAAATATGCATTTAGTCAAGTATATCAGGTTCCTAGGGTTTAACTTCATTTTTTTGTTCAATTTATTTCAGTTTCATCTTTTTGTTCTCTGTTTTCTGTATGCTTGATTTCATTTTTTGCTGCTCAGTTTCAAAATTTTTAATACTTTTCTACGTACGATTAATTAGTGGTTGTGTGGTTAATACTTGATGATTATAGGAAATTAAATGGAAACGCCAAGTCCTATTGAAGTGGATACAGATATTCGAAGTGAGAATCAAATTTGCTTGCATTTTCATAATAAACATATGTACAATTGTACATGTATGTTGATTACATAAGTCAACATCATGATATACACGTTTTGTTGATTACATTATTTCATCCATCTCAGTTTCGGTTTTCATCTTGTCTCTAAATCTTCAAAAGATCATCACACATACAATCACGTCCTATCTTTTACAAATTTGCCGTGTCTGTATCAGTGTTTCAGTGTTCGTGTCCGTGTCCGTGCCTGTGCTACCTAGTTTGCATGTGAAGCAATTTTGCTTAGAGCATTGATTGATGACCTAGCAATTTTGCTTATAGTTCTATTGTTTGATATAGTATATCATGTGACGAAGAGTTTGATTATACGTTTAGAAGAAACTTTTTCCCCTATCTTAGCGTCTTCCTTATTAAACACACTCCCCACATTTATTAATATCTGATGCTATATTTTTCTATCCGTTTAATAATTTCTACTGCTCTTGCTATTCTTTAATATATTTCTATGATTTACTTGAAATTTTGTATTGTAGCAGCACTGGTTTAAATGTTCATGGATGTCATGTGGTTGCTACAGTATATGGTTTCTAACTTAGGATTAGAAAGAGAATTTTTTTTCTCAACTGAAATCCTTCTAATGGATTCTTCTCATTGGCAAACATGTGGGGAGACAAATATTCTACTCCTTCAGATTTAATATACATCTAATCTCATTTGTTGCTGATAATAAAATATTTCATATTTTCCTCCTTTTAGTAGGTGATAATACAGTTCTTGCTTATTTCCGATTCGAGAACATGCTTTTCCCTTTAGAATCCTTTTCAGTGAACATTTTTTTCAAGGTTACATTCAATTAATCCTTATGACATTTAACAGAAATCCACTCAAGGATATGAACAACGTTAACACTCATGATCATCTAATGTTTAACAATATTTTGTACTTGGTATACATTTAATTTCTATTTCTTTTCTCTTCTAAGCAGGAAAGTTGTAACGATTAACTTTGTGAATTACAGTTTTTCTATTACCTACTACACTTTTTGAAAAAAAGTGTACCTACTCAGTGCAATCAACATAAGTCATATCACATATAATCAGTGGTGAATTCAGAAATACTTTTTTTTGGGGGGTGGGGGCAAGTATCTATTTATCTAACAATAAAAATATAGATTACAAAACTATAGTGTGGTCCGTGCAGCGATGGGAGGAAGCAGAAGCGATGCTACTCAATAGAAGTTCGTGCTCATTTGGGATCAGGATCAGTGTTATCAATGCGCGAGGTGCAATGCGGGGTGCCAAATTAGTTTATGCGCACATGCGCAATGCCATGCGCGCTTGAGTGAAGCGAGACGTACTACACAGAAATTTTTAGGATATACAAACATGCATAAAGAAAGTTGTGGTCATGGAACTTCACATAAAAAGATGTTAATGACTCAAAATGAATAATATAAATTACCAAAGTCATAAATAGAGTCTTAGTCATAGACTCATAATACTACACACTCGAGCAGCTCACTACTATTGATGAAAATTAAGTAGTCTACTAAAACAAATTAGATAAGTAACAATATAATAGTCTAATGACTCTAATCATCCTCCTCAACATAATCATCATTCCCTTCTAGGGGAATATCCTCCTCAATTTCCTCTTCTTCGTTAATCTTTTCTTCATCTTCTGACTCTGAAACCGGTTTCCTCCTCGATGATGAACCACCACCACTCGAAGATATCCGCCCACTACTCGTCGACCTTAAATATCTAGCATTATCCTCTTCAACTCCTTTTGCATCTTCTACAACACCAAATGCAAGTTCATCCTCGTCCTGAACCAAGTCATTTTCTGCATTGTCACCTTCACTAAATTTTCTCAGCAACCACTCGTTGCTTTCATCAATATCAGGCAACTTGATCGGATCAATGACATCTTTACAGTCAAATCTCTCATTCAAAGCTTGGTTGTACTTGTAGTATACAAGATCTTGCAACCTTTTATGATCCAATCTATTCCTCTTTTTGATGTGTATCTGTAGTTCATACAAAGTAGTTAATTCAATATACTATATCTTTAAAAGGAATGAATCAATTTTGTTGTATTAAAAGAAACTTAACATACTTGCTCAAAAGTACTTCAATTTTTTTTCACAACACGAGGAACTACAAGTCAGGTTAAGGACTCTTACAGCAAGCTTCTGTAACTCTGGAGCTGATGCATCGTAGGACTCCCACCAATCAACTGTCAATATAGATTGTTAGTGTTAGCAACGTATTTTTATTTCCTATAGAACACATAGTAAATTAAGGAATAGATTATTGATATTTACCTGAAGACTTCTTTTTTCGGTTTCTCTTGGCTATATCCATACCAAAAAGACTTTCGACATTTCAGTATATATCCAGCTGTTTGTCAACCTTGTCTTGCTCATTAATGAGCACCATCTTCTCAATGGCTTGATAAAAGCCTTTCATAATCTTATCATCCCCTTGTATATTAGGGTGATCATAGAAAAATGCAGGATTAAGGTAATATCCTGCAGCGTGCAAAGACTAATGAAGTTGATCTTGCCACCTCACCTCTTATCAATGATTAAAAAACAAGCGTATATTTTGTTGCATCATCATTAAAGACTCTTGCAATAGCCTCATTCAATCTATCCATCACCTCATAAATATAGCCAATAGCAGGTCTCTTTTCACTGTCAACAAGCTTCAAAACACAGACTAGAGGAGCTGTGAGCTTAATAATACGAACAATATTGTTCCAAAAAGAAGGCATGTGAATTATCCTCTCAGCTGATTTGCCCTTTGGATCTCTTGCATACTTTGTTTCCATTTCTCCAAGTTGAACATCTTTTTAAGATTGCTTTTTTACTTGTGGACGCTGGGCAAAGTCATAAAGGAAGTTGCAAATCGTGTCACTACCGATTGGAGGAGCTCTCTGTAGTTAGTCTGACCTTTCATCAATTTCAAAACTCACCATGTGAGTAGATGAATCCCGTCAGCTCCATAGCTCGACTCAAAGTCGATTTCACAGATGAAAATTTACCAATATCTTTCAATATAAGAACGATACAGTGAGCAGCACACATTGTCCAACATAAATGAGGATATGTAGCCTCCAACAATTTTCCTATATCAATATTAAAATCATGATCAGAATTAAATAACAAGCATAAATTACTTATAATAAAAATGAACTCAATATCTAAATTTTTAGAGTGATTATCTGTAACAATCTGCACAACATTCTGAGGTCCTCAACTTAATCTGCTCATCAAATATCTGATACATTCTTTCACCCATCATAATATCCTCGGAAGCATCAATAGATGAAAGAAATACTGTGCTAAGAGGAGAATTTGCGAGAAAATTGAACAATGACCGATCCTTCCGGTCACTCCAACCATTTGACATGAAAGAACAATCTTTGATGGTCTACACCTCTTTATGAGTTTTTATCATATCCTAGGTGTATTTTTTCTCCTTCTTAAGCAGTGGCTCCCTTAAGTGGTGGAATGTTGTAGGCGACAAGCAATGTTGTTGATAGCGGATCGCGTTGCGTCGCGGCGAAGTACCGCTTAGGCTATTTCGGGCTATTGCGGAAAAATAGCGATCAAATATAAATATATTTAAATATTCTAAATAATAAGAAAAATCATATAAAAATCTAAAAATTCTATAAATGCATACTTGATGCCTAAACATGAGATGTGTGATAATTACATAATACTAACAACGTACTATAATTATAAAGATTAAAGAATGAAAAAACATACCTGCGTACTTCAACCCATTTATCGCATACATAAATTAATTAGTTGTAAATTTCTTGTATTATCAGTAACATCAAATAACAATTGATAAGCTTATTGTATGAAATATGAATGAACTATGAAGAAATTCAAGAAATATAGCATCGTAATTAGTTAAGGGGAGTCGATTACCTGTTTCTCTGTTGCAGACAAAGCTGCTGCCAACAAAAATGGAGATGTTGTCGTCGGAGCCTGGAAGTTTGTCGGTCGGAGGTTGTTCGTGCGGGAGCCTGCGATTAGACGTCGCTGGAAGCTGGAGCCTGCAGTTAGTCATCGGTCGTGGTCGTCACTGGAAGCTGGACCGTTGGAGGAGAGCTTGGAAGTCGGTCGGTCGTCGCCTGGAAGTCGTCGGTCGTCGCTGGAGCTTAGAGGATAAGCTTGGAGGAGGAGCTTAGACCGTTGGAGGAGGAGCTTGGACGAGGAGGAGGAGCTTGGAGGAGGAGCTTGGACGAGGAGGAGGAAGAGGAGGATGAGGAGCTAGAGCCTGGAGGAGGAGGATGTTATCGTCGGAGCTTGGAGGAGGAGGAGGAGGAGGATGAGGAGCTGGAGCCTGGAGGAGGAGGATGTTGTCGTCGGAGCTTGGAGGGGGAGGAGGAGCTTGGACGGAGAAAAATTCGGGTTCGGGAGAGATTATGCGAGAGGCGGCTAGGGCACAAGTCTTCGTTGAAGCTGAAGGGTTAGGCGTTTAGTCGGTATTTGGGTCGGGTTCGGGTCGGGTTCGAGGTCGGGTTCGAGGTCGGGTTCGCGTTTAAATTGTAGCGGCAAATAACAGGATTAAGCGCTTTTAAGCGCTAAAACGCGCTATTCGAGTTAAAAACGGTTTTTACCGCTTAAGCAGGCCGCTAATGCCTTACGCGTGGCGCTGAGGCCCCGCTTCTGCTATTCGCGTTACGATAGCCCCGCTTTTTGCCGCTATTTACAACACTGACGGCAAGTTAGGCCCAAAAGCTTCCACGGACTTAAACATAATTCTGATTTCT